>NC_135772.1:16115770-16156852 GCF_028453695.1 Augochlora pura | reverse complement strand
GCTATTCACTCGCGCGCCTCACGGCCATCAATTTGCCTCTTAAATGGATTTTCGACCGTGAACCGCCGCGCCGGTTCGCCGTGAATTATCGCGATCGCCTCGCCGCGAACCGATAACCGAGTGGCCGTTCGAGTATCATATCGGAAACGAGCGAGCGAGCGAGAGAGAGAGAAAGAGAGAGAGAGAGAGAGAGAGAGAGATAGACCCCGGGACTATTTATCGCGGAAACTAATGTAATCCGGGCTCCGAACGCTCAAGAGAAGTAAACGAAAGTGTTCGCCATCAATTTGTCCTCCCCCCTCGGACCGAACTGGTCGCGTTCGGGGTGTATTTTTACCAGCTTCATTCGGCGCGCAGATAAATTCGATTGAAATGGACGAGGAACGAGATTGGAGTGTCGTCGATTGATATGCGCGGCGTCTGGGACTGTGTGACGACGATCGCGAAACAGATAATGAAATTTTAATAGCCGAGGATCTTTACCGTATTCTGTTTTTTTAAATTGATCTATTAATCTGCGCGAACAATGACGTTTAATTAAGTAGCTGTTTCTGATTAGTATACTCGCCACGAAGAAAAATTGCAATTTTAGTGGAAATTAACATATGCTTTTAAATTTGATGATGTTTTGAATATTTCACAGATAAGAGGGAATAAAAAGTGGATTAAGTATAGTCGTTGTAGTTTGCGTTTTACGATATTTATTTTTCAAAGAGGACGCAACAGCTAAACTGGTCGAACGTTGATTTATGCTTCGATTGGCTGACTTGAATGAAGTCAAATAAGGAACATTTAGTTATTTCTTTCAACTAATGGAATCAAATAGATTGACCGTCTTAACCTTTAGGGTGTCACTAATATTTTAGAGAATATTATAAATATTTTAGGGAGTCACTAATATTTTATAAAATATTATTAATACCTCAGAAAGTCACTAACTTTTAAAGAAAATATTCATTTAACTCAACTTACAAGAAACGATACTTAAAAAACCTAAAGACCATGAGCAATATTTCTCTCAAATCCAGTCACATTAAACAAAACTACCTACTCTCTAAAATACAATACCACATTAACAACTCCTTATGTCGTCACGCCTTCGGTTTAAGGTTAAAGATCAACCATATAAATAGCGATCCTTCTCCGCCATTGTTTCGCCATCAGCGCCCATCGAAAATCGTACAGAATACAGGGCAAAAGGGGCGAGTATCTCGATCTCGTTTATACATTTCGGCAGCTCCTTAGCCGTTCGGGACATCAAAGAGCGACGTGATGCGATTCGGCACGGTACGGCGTCGGTCAAATGGCACTTCACGGCAGGAATACAGAAATGAAAATCCAGAAGGAGGCGCGCTCGGTACAGGGCGCCGTACGCGGCGACTCGAGAAGCACAGCGACGACGAAAGAGGGGGAAAGGTCGGTGAAAAAGATCGTTTTTTGGTCGTAATACGGCCACAATGTGAATTTCCAGAAAAGGCGAATCGGCATGGTCACTTCACGGCCCGTTTCCTATTGTCCGGTGGAACGGGGCAGAGAACCAAAAATACGAAGTTGGAGGCCGGAGGAGGGGAGAAAGACAGGCACAGCCCGACACCCTATATTTTGGTCTCATTTTACTAAAAGCCGATCGTATTTCACGATTCCTCTCGTCGCGAGGACAATACGCCTGCGTGCCATTTTCTATTCGTCTTCGCCGCTCCTCTTTCCATCTCGCTCGCGTCCGCGGGGCCCGAATGACAGTTTTTTTCAGTGCTCCTTTACAGTTCTCTCCCCGCGCTCGTCGTAACGCCAACATAGAGACGCGGTCATTTGTCCGCAATTTGACCAGAAATGGAGCGAACCGCCGGCGATATTTACTGCCATCGCGGGACTTTTTTTTCTTGACGGCTGCTCGATATATTCGGGGCTCTTTATCGGTTTTTCTTCCGCACGCTTTTCTCGGTTCAATGTGGTGTTTTTTTTTTTTTTCGTCAGCGATCGCCTTGTTGCACGATATATCGTCTAGAGGTTCGTATGGCACGCACCATGGCCGAGGACCGTGGAAATTTCGAAGACCTCGAGCGGGCACGGGATCGTGTCACGGATTTAGGAATAAAGTGAAGAGCTGTGTGAAATGTAAATAGTCGCTGCTTTCGGGGACGCGATTTGATCGTTTTACGGGTGTCGCGGCTTTGTCATACGTTACGGATTTGTAAGGGCGGTATAGATGGACCGTGAGTATATACATGACTTGCGGGATGGTATTAGTATTATAATCTTTAAGCTATTCTAAATATTTTTACTTAATAATATTGGCTGCTTAAACATTTTTCTGGTTAAGTTAGCATTGTCATAATTATCCCTTTAATTTATTTGTAGTATACTAAAATCCATTTATTTAGTGATTCTCTAATAACTTTAATTCTTTAAATAATTATAGTCTATATTATACTTTATATTATACTTTACACTTTATACTATACTTTATACTGTTCACATTTCTTTCTGTGTGACAGTTTATCCTACTTTGCAAATTTCTTCTTAAATAAATTGGAATTAATAACAATAACGAACAAGTCTATTGCCATTTTACCATCTAGAAATTATTTTCCACAACTACCTACAACATTTATACCGTTCAGACTGGTAACAGTCAGCCTAGAAGTTGGACAGAGTCAAAAAGTGGCACCTTTGGCAACTAGTTCACCGTGAGCCACTGTAATTGGGTCAGGCGTAGACCACGGTCCGACCAATGGCATGCGTTCTTGAGCGAAAAAAAAAAGAAGCTTCACGAAAGATGTCCTGGTGAAGGCCCTTTGGCCACTCGTTGATTGCTACAATGGTGGCGATGCGAGCGGGGAGGGGGGACTGAATCAGTCGAATCCTCGGACGATCAAGAGAGAAGGACACTTAAGAGCACGGGGACACATGGAATTCGTCGTAACAATGGCGTACGGCCGTTGACGGGATTCATGGCCGGGCCGTTGATACAGATTTGAATATTAATTTAGGGTCGTCCACGGGACGAGCAAGGATAATGTCCTCGGGTCAGCCGCAGGTCCGAAAGAAGGATGATCCCTGAAGGATCCTCTTGGCACCCGTTGCAGCCTGATAACAGGGAACTACTGTGTTTGTTACAGTTTTAGATCGGTGGACTTGTAACGGATGCTATGGTGGTCGTTACATGGAACTGTCAAATGCTGAAAGGACGAGACAGACATTCGCAGCTTGCATGACCATTTTACTGTTACCGCGCATAGTTATCCTTGACATTAAAAATGATTTTGTTATCAAGCGAAAATGCCTGAACGTTTACATATTTAATAATATTAGTGAAATATTGCATATCTGAAATATATTATATATTATATTTATTTTATAGATGATTTTACTAAAAATTAACGACATTGACAATATTAATAACCAAATCACGACGATGAGATTGCTTAAATAAAATTTAGACAATTATAAAAAGCAAAAGGACTATATATTATAGCAATTTTTTACAGTTATAGAAATCTTCACAGACTTTTAACACACAAACATATCTATTTAATATAATTTCATCTAGCTTTCAATTTACTGAAGTGAATGGCAAGAAGCATTAAATTCCAATTTTAACTAAAATTATTCAGGCCATTAATAATAATAACATCGTTGGAAGTCAATTTTTTTTTATCACAATTGAGAAACGTAATGTTCGCCAAATTTATTCAATTCCCAGTGTTTTCAGGACTCAAAAGGTCTCTAGTTTCCCACGTGCTATATCGTGCAAAAATGTCTTTGAAAAAATGAATGATGGATTGTGAAAGTATAGGCTCCAACCTTTGAAACCAGTCCAGGTTTCTTCGAGATCGATTCTTCTTTTACGAAGAAGCCACTTTTTTTTTGGTTTAGATCAGATAATTACCGTTTCAGTACATATTTCTTCTCGCCGGCGCAACATGCTATATTTATTCAACGAGAACAGGATGTTCGATATGTTCATCGTTTTTATTGGGATGTAATCATATCATTGTAAGACAATTACGTGTAATTACATAAAGAATTGAACAAATTCATGAATTAATTTGTGAATTATATCGTGAATTAATTTGTGAACAAAGTCGTGAATTAATTTGTGAACAAAGTCGTGAATTAATTTGTGAATTAATTCCTAAATAAAGTTGTGAATTAATTCCTGTATTAATTCCTGAATAAAGTTGTGAATTAATTCCTGAATAAAGTTGTGAATTAATTCCTGAATGAAAGTCGTGAATTAATTTGTGAATGAATTCGTGAATAAATTCCTAAATAAATTCTTAAATAAATTCCTAAATAAATTCTTGCATAAATTCCTAAATAAATTTTTTAATAAATTCCTAAATAAATTCGTGGACAAATTTCTAAGCAAATTCGTGAACAAATTCGTGAACTGAACCATGAAGATACCACAGCAAGAATTCCGCAAATATTTTTTATGCCAAAAGCGCAATAAATGGCCACCGTTCCTGTCGGTTAAATTATTAACTTACTAAGATTCCCAGGAACGGAACAATGTTGATGGTCGGAGAGAGAGAGAGAGTTCAATGCAGCCGACATGAATCACATCTAAAAATGAGCGGAATAGTATACGTGAGCACGCGACATTGAATACGGGCTGGATCGGCGATGATATTAGCGTCTGCGCCGAAGAATGCTTCATCGGTTTCAAGGAGATATTCCCGGCGCGTTGTTTCGATTCTCGGAAAGACAAAATTAACGATACCGCTTTCGAGTTTCCTTCGAGCCTGGCAACGAGTTATTAGAGTGTCGTAATTACAATGTACGGATTCGCGAGTGACAGCGAGGAACGGAACGTTTCGGGAATTGATCGACCCGTGTCGGGATTCCTCTTCCACCACTTTCTGCTTCCTTTTTTCTTCTTCTTACCTCGGTTTTTTCTCCGCTCCCGACGCTCTTTCTCCTACTCCGCGTTCTCTCTCTCTCTCTCTCTCTCATTCTCTCTCTCTCTCTCTCTTTCTCACTCTACGTTGTTACGATTGGCTTCAGAGAGACGCCGGCGGTCTTTCCGACTCTCTGAAATCCGCTGATTGCCGGCGTGGAAATCGTGGGAGCGTCGGTCTCGAATAAATCGAATTATCATATTAATACCAGCGTGTCATCGTCGCATTATTCATGTGGCCCGCGACGAATATCCTTGTGGACCGGCCGCCCCGCTTATAAATCAACGGTTCGTGGAAGCCGGCCTTTCCTGTGATTTTCAAAATTCCCGAGCCCATCATTTACAAAGAATCTCTTACTCTTCCCCCCGATAATCATCGAATCGATCGGCCGACGATGCCTGTCGCCTCGTATCGTTGCGATAGAGCCACTGGCATCTCGGCGACGTCCGTGAAACACGCCTGCGGACTTCTTTCTATCCGACGGGGATCTGTTAACAATTTCTTACGAAAACGATCTATGAACTTAATAGAATCTCTAGAAATAAAATAAAAAATATTGACGTCAATTTTTTATTTATATTCAACGCCGATAACGTCCATGTAAAACGAAAGTTGGTGAAAATGCTGCATTTTCTGAACGGATTTGCTAAACATTGCATTCGAATAATTGACAATAGACGACTCTATTTTTAAAGTCAGAAGGTTCCCCGTCTGGCCCGTAGACACCATGTTTCATCAGCATGCAAATCAGCCGCGTTTCGTATTTATTAAATCTCGGATACGAGTGATCCGGCCGTGCATCCAAAAAAAAAAAAAAATAAAAGAAAAAAAGGGGAAACCGAATCGGAAATTATCTTCGGGATCAGCGCGAGAGAGAGAGAGTGATAATAAAGACGGGGGGGGGAGGGGCCCGGCTCGCGCAGAAAAACGTTTATGAGGTATGACTTCATAAAGCTGTCAGCCGGTAGAAACCGGCCTCCTGCGCGTATTCATAATTTTTCGGTAAAGGGGGTAGGAGACAGAGAGAGAGCCTTCTGGTGCCGCGCGCGCGCGCGAGATCACCTTGTCCCGCGAATGAATAATTTATTCGCGGCTCGACCGATCTCGTGACCGATCGGCCAGATATTGTTCCCGTCGAATTTATTGCTGCCGCGGGTGGGAACGTGGGCGGTCGGAAATCTCAGCGGCCAGGCTGTAAAAGCGCGGGTGCGCTATCGATCAGCGCGCGGGGGCGCGCGCGAAATTGAAAAACAAGGTCGTTCGCATTGGTCGCGAGTGGAAAGAAAAGGGATCGGTCGCGAGAGGCAGGAAGGAGTCTCTCATCCCTCCCCCCGGACGACGTGTCCGTGTACATATATTTTTTCCGTCGTTCTCCACCTCGAAGGACCGAACATTGTGCGGCCGAGATTCGTAGCAATAATTCAATTAGCCCCGAAGATTTAGTGGCGCCGACTCCATAATTCAAGGTGCACCGTACGAGTGAAATAGAAATGGAAACGGTTGAGGGACGGAAGGGGCGAACGGGGGGCAGCGGGGGGCAGAGGGGGGATGGAGGAACGCCGGCTAGACCCACCTTAGCATAAATTAGAAGAACAATGCGCCGGACCAAGATAGACGAGCGTAATGGCTCCGGCCGGGGGTACGCGGAGGACGCTAATAATATAAGCCCGCGTGTTGCGCCCGCGCCGGGTAACCGGAAGAACGGACATCGTAGACGTTCCAGCGCGATACATGCGGCCCCCTGCCACTGTTCTTCTGCGCGGACATTCTTTGGAAAAGGTGATGCATCGATATGATTGCGTCGTACACGCGAAGAAGTCGGAACAATTTTGTCTGTTTTGTATCGAATGAATACATTCGGACGCTTTTTAGAAACGCGACATCTTTTTCGAAATTGTATTAAGGGACTTCGCACTCGAAGTCGTTTTAAGCTTAGATGCAAAATTGCTATTTTGTTGCCAGCTGTGGTATAGTACTTAGTATAACTTGCTATATGAGATTGAGTCATGGGACTCGTAAAACTCGAGTGCAAAGGGTTAAGCGACTTCGCTTTTTTTTAAATGATAAAGGGACTGGTTTACTTGATAAAGACCTATAAATAATAGTTACTAAATACTAATTGATTTTAATATCGTTAGGAGTGATACAAAATAATATGAAAAACTCAGGCTTTCAGGATTAGTGGACGATTCTACTTGTAAATGTAAGAACAAAATTCTTTCGAAGTAAAAATAATACAATTTTAATCTGAGGCTCCATTTTCGAGAAAATTGACTTTACACTTTGCTCCTCTTTGTATCTAATTGTTGTTAATTTAAGAAAAAAAGTGCTATTAACTATTAACCCGAAGCAGTGTAACAAACACAATAAAGTACCTTAACACTTAAAATAAACAAAGCATTGAAGCATTGGAGCATCGTCGTCTATTCTCTCCTACCGCGGTTGCCTCCACCCGAGATAGTGTTAGCAAACATTGACAATGATGGAAACATTCCGTTTACTACATAGCTCGCAACGATTAATGTTTGCAAGCAGTACCTCGGACGTCTTCTGCGATGGAAGAGTAAACGCCTTACAAGAATAAACATCCGTTAAAATAAATTTTCACGTAAAATCAACCCCTCGAATCCGACCCACCCTGTATTACTCCACTAATTGCACCTACGTTATAGTTATAAAAATATATAATATTCATATCCTCTTTTATTAAATAAACTGCAATATCTTCTTACGGACCACATTGACCCCTTGCACTATAATAATAAGTCAGACCGGTGGTGAAGATTTTATGCAAGTTCTGCTAAATATGAATATTATTAACCTTTTGCACTCGAGTGGCGACTCTTCGGCACCACGTTCCAAAATAATTTCTATACTAACAAAGTTTAGATTTAAAAATATTGTTAACTGTGAAACTGTCACTATGAATCACAAGAATCAATTTCATATGTATAACATACACTTTGTCACGTAAAATGGTAACACTACAAGCTGGAAAAATTATTTCAGATTTAAAGTTGAAATTTCTTCAAATGCAAGAGGTTAATACCTGTCAAACTGGACAACAACGCGTCATCCAGACGATAAACATTACTAAAAAGCTGCCGCTAAAAATATCGCACCTTTCATCATGAAAGGTGTAGAGCGTAATTTCGGCGGTCCGATTCACCGGCGCGAAAGTCGAAGAAACGGAAAGAACGGCGCCGGAACGGGCGCCGCGGCGAGGAGCAGAAGGGACGCTAATAACTCGGGGCTGACACCGGCCGATGTCCTGCGGAAGCAAGGAACGGACAGAGGCGAAATTCATGCGTAATGTATGCGATGCCGCGGAGAGAGAGAGAGAGAGAGGCGCACGGCGGCACCGGCGCGTCGTTGGCCTCCCAAACAATTAGAAAAGGGGTCCGTCGGCGAGCTGAAGCGGGAGAAGACCGAAACGGCCGGCGGCGAGGGCCGACGTAGGGGTTGCGTTTCAATTTCGCTAGGAACCGTTATATTGCAACGTCTTCTGAAATTAAAACGCTTGGACTGCTTCCAACGTACGCGGACGACCGAGCAGGCGGGACGGAGAAAGGAGAGAGAGAAAGAAAGAGAGAGAGAGAGGAGAGAGAGAGCACAGGAATACGTTTCTCATGAGGCACTCGCCGCCGCGGACCGTGCGGCACTTGCGACCACCGGCTTAAATGTCCTGTAAATTCGTTCGCTCGAAAATACCGTCGTCATCGTCGAACGTTCCCAGCTCTACCTACCGGGCGGACTGACGTCCGTGTAATCCGAGACGTCCACCGAATCTTCCGCAGGATCATGCTTCTGTGATTCCAGCACGGATTTTTCTTTCGGGGGCACGGGACGAACGATTTCGGGGGTTGTTTTAGGTAGCCGCATTGTTCTCGCGTCGGCGCCAAGGAAAATCTACGGTGTTGTTTCGCTCAACCTTGCGAAGTGCAAACGCAGTGGTCACTGTATTCGAGGATTAGTTATTTTAAGCAGGTTAGATAGAGGTTAGAGATTTTAATCGTTGCGAGTGCGTACAAATGGAACAATTTTGCGAAAGTAAGAAAAATATTTTGTCAAAGATTATTACAAAATTGCTACAGGAAAGGTAGAAATGGATTCTCGATTGTACAGGCAAGGGTTAAGAAACTATAAGACTCTGTTGTATCTTCATAACATGGACGACACGTGGCTGTCGTTCACGTATAAGGGTTTCATTCATGCCACGTCAAATGTACTTGTAAAATAGTAATATTCAAGACAAGTTATAACATTGTCCAAAATGATAATTATTTGTAGAGACGAATATTAATGTATTTGGCAAGGCATTGAAGGGAAACTGTGTAAGGGAAGTGCTGAATTTGGAGAAATGTCAGCATGAGGTACATTTGACCTAGTAAAAGAGAAGATTAAAATTGATAAGATAATGTTGGAGGTTTAAAAAATAAAGGGTAGTACTAAAAACACTGTTCAGAAGGAATACAAAAGATAGATGGATCAAATAGGCAAGAATTAAATGTGATAAATTAAAGGAAGATATGAACAATCAAGGTAGCTGGAAAATAGAATTAAAATTCATCAAGATCAATATGTGACATAATCAATCCACAATATATCCGAAATCGTATCCGATATCATTGTTCAATAATAGAAAAGAAAAAGTATAAATTGTAACGAATATTATAATTTATTCTAGGTAGCTAAAGCTCCTATGCGACCATCGGATACTTACGTAATAGCCACCGAACCTCCATTCATCCGTGAATCGAGGAAGTATCATAAAGGGTTATCATTTCAAATAATCCGCGATAAGATCTACTCACCGGTACTAGTCGGATCGCGGTGGCCATCCCCAAGAACGATTCATGAGGCAACCCTTGTCACTCAGGGAAGGGGGTCTCTCGCGGCCGATGAGAAACCGGTAAGGCCCGTGCCCCAAATTTCGCTCGATCGACTCCGCAGTTTCCAAGTGAAGTGTCCGAGGTCCCCGAAACGTGAAAGAAAAAAAAAACGAGAAAAGGTTACAAGACGCGGTGGACGATGACCCTAACCCCGAAGGTCATCCGGAAGGGTCACTGATGTCCGACCAATGACCCAGCCCCGCCCTGACACTCCCGTGTACAATTATAAATGTATTAAAACCATCCCCCTTACAAGGTAATATTTAAATCGGCGGCGACGGTCACGAAGGACGAGGCAGGCGCTGCCTCGAGAGGGTTGTTTCGGAAGTGTGCTACCGACCTGTTTCGTCGACCGATCGCGCATCGGTGTACACCACCGGGGGCCCCCGGGCGGCCTCGATTTTTATTGCGCGTATTTTGCGTTATAAATTCCAGTGACCGTCTTCGCGGCGACCCCTTCCGTGAGCGGACGAAACGGGTGAAAGAGCTTCCGGGCCGGGCTTTCTATAGGAAGAATGCCCGCGAGGCTCGAACGACGCGGGTGATTTGCATGGGACGAATTTTTCCGCGGCCAGCGAATCGGAACGCAGGGTTACACGTGGGTAAAAGTGAACCAGGCGAATTTGTTTGCAACGGCGATACGAATTCGTTCGGTCAGCCGGGTATCGTTTTCTTAGGATTGTCGGCTCTGTGTGTTTGTGATCTTTAACGTCGACGGTTTTTTTGTCTGGCTTTCGTTGTAACGTTCGCGACGTTAAAGAACAACTTTGTTTCGTTATAATTAATTCTGTAGCTCTTAAACGAATTGAGATTTTGTTCACGACTTTTTTATTTTGTTTAGGATTGTTCCAGTTTGATAGTCACTTTCACTTGAACAGCCTCAGTCAAAATATGTCTGTTTGGATAAATAAAAAGATTGTATATAATGTTTTTATATCGTTAATTTAGGTAAACCTATAATATGGTTTAATAAGTAGCATTTATGGCTAGCAATATTATCTGACTTAAATATTACGAAAAATATTTGGATAATATCTGGATAATGTAAAGATAAATTTATGATGGTGGAGAACGATATAAAAATCATTTTGATGTGAGGTAAAAATACTGAATATTAAAAAACTGAAATTTCAATTGTTAAGTACTATATACTAGCACTTTCTCCAATTCTGGGAACGAAGCAATATTAATAAAAAATATCTATGTCTTGAAATCTAGAAAAAGCGTTATATAATATATTTAAGATATTCAATATATATAATAATATATTTAATAATATATTTAAGAAATAGGAGAGATTATTCAAATGAACATCACTGTATATACAGTGTAAATGTAAATTGGACATCCTTGCATTTTGATGTTTTTTAGTACCTTCATCAAAAAATTTATACTCAAAATTTGATTCATTTAAACAATATGACCATGTTAGCTGTATGTTTATATTATTCAATAAACCGTTCCGAATTTCATGGCACTTTAACGAAGACCCCGAGCCGTCCAGCACAGAATGTTAAAGGCAATTAAGCGTTCGGTATATTTTCACATGCGAAAAAATGGCCGGCAGTTACCACCTGTCTCATAAATCCTGACGCGATCTCCACTTGTCCGACCCTTGCAATTGTTTCGTCGTTTCTATAATAACGCGCGTAATCCCCCGAACGTCGGCGGGAACAAAAAAGAGCACCGAGGAAGTTATTTAAACGGCACCCGAGACACGCCATTTAGCCGGAACGGTTGCGTCCGTGCGACGACGGACTCTGGGCCTCATTTTCCGCATAATTTCTGACCGGTCGTAATTTTTGCGACTGTGTGTCGCGCGCGCGAAAGAGAGAGACGCTGCTTTATCGCGTGTATATTTTCTGTCATAAATTCCATTCGGGCCGTGTTGTCCATGTGCGACCCCGGACCCATCGAAAGGGTCCCCGGTAGCCCGGAGGTCCCCGGGAACCTACTCGCGCACAATGAGGCAACAGTTTTCGAAGAGTGAGAGATACGGAGCGATAGAAAGAATTCGGCTTGCGGAGCGGAGCGGAAAAGAGGAGGAGAGCGGAGGTCAGGTCAACCGGTGGACAATGAGAAACTGCGAGCGCGTTGCGTGGCGCCATTTCGGTGCGTGCAAAACGCGCAGTAAATTTGCGACGGTCGTCGTGATCGTTTCTGTTTCTCTTTATTTCTTTCTTTCTTTTTTGTATCGCCGCGGCCGTTTTCTCAAGCAAGGGTTCCGTTATTGATGTTATCAGGTCGTTTTAGGATATATTGTTCGACGGTCGCATTTAGCAGGAAATATTATCGTGTGCTCACCTTTTTATTGTTCTTGAAACGATTACTGTATTGTATGGTCATTTGGAGGATATACTAAAAGGAGGGTATAGTGTCGACCTGAGTTTAAAAGATTAAAACAGATGTATACATGTTCTAAATATTGGCAGCTATAACTGTACAAAAATATAAAAATTTCAAGGTTTATATATAATATAAATTGTCCATTTCTATGTTCTTCACACTCATATTTTATTTCAATTTGCAAAATTTAAGTTCGTTTATGTTCCAAAATATAAAAGAGGATTTTAATGAAGAAATCTGTGGTTTTATATTTAAATACGGTATTAATACATTATGCTGCAATACAATCTACAATCATTCCAATTATACACTATTAGAAGAAGCGATTGGCGCCGTTTACTTAACCCTTTGCACTCGAAGTCGTTTTATTAAATAAATCACTTAAAATAATTTCTCTAATTTATACTATTTCTATTTCGTATAACAAAGTGCATTTTATGAATATAAAATTAAAATTTTTAGCAACCTTCTAAATCTAAACTTTGATAGTATGAAAATTATTCTAGGACACGATGTAACAATTTTAGTGGTGCTTCAGAGTCACAACTCAAAGGCAAAGGGTTAATTTTTTTTTATGGTGCGCGAAGTACAAGTTCAATAATTGCTCGCGACGATTAAAATAATGTAATCCTAAATAAATATCGTAAGAACGTATATTTGAGTATCGGCGATCTTCGCGTTCCTTCGTTTTCATTCGGATTGCTTAGAAAACGAGGGAATCCGAACTGCCAAAACGGAAATTCCATTCGCCTTGTTCGCAGACGACGAGCCGTACCATAGCGGCAATTTCGAGCAGATTCCGCGGCCGCAGCTCGCCACTTCCGATTTCGTCTTTCCCGGTGTCGTTTCCTGCGCAACGTGCCCGGCCAATCCGCGACGTCGGTCGTCCCCGCGTCCACGAAAATCTAGTTGCGGTGGCCGGCGGTGTCTCTCGCTGATACATCGCAAACTTTCTTTCTCGCCGCGCCGTTTCGCTGATCCCATAACCGAGTCCCCGGGACCGCGCGGACCCGGGCAAATTTCCTTTGCGGTCTGAAATTTGGCGCCAGTTGCCGACGATGGCCGTTTCCGTAGAAAAATTTGGATCGCCGCGGAACAAAACTATGGTAAACCCGACCGGCGGAATATCCGACCACGCGAACTTTCGGCGGGACAAGAACACGCTCGGGAAAACCTGGAGCGGGCTAGGTTTACAACGGGAATAAGAATGTGCATGAATTCCGAATTAGATCTCTTCTTCTTTTTTTTCTCTCTCTCTCTCTTTTTCTGTCGGATTACGTAAGACGCCGTGGACGAGGTCTAAGCCGGATCGATTAAGCGAATCGGTCGTTTCTATTCGACGCGACCGGGGTCCGGCGTTGGGTCCAGATACCAGATAAGTGAACTTCCTGAGCTCCTGTCGTGTATCGATCCGAATTCCAATTCAATTTTCTACGCCCCCGACGCACACGGCGAAACGCCATGCATTAAACATCGCGCATAACGCATACCGTCGCGCTAATCCGGCCGGCGATATAAGCGCATCAGTCTGGATTCAAATTCAGGTCCGATCGTGCGCTTGTCTAAGACCGACTGTTTTAAACATTCCTTTACGTACCAGGATCAAAAAGAATACGGTTTTCTTGGGTTCGCAGCGGGTCTTTCTAGACTCTATATATTTTTAACTAATCGATTGGCAATTCAACCTGAAATAATTCCAATACAAAATTTCAATCATCGAACTCGTTCGCTAAGACTTAACTCATAATTACCCCCATACTTCTAAATTAAATCAAATGACAAATTTCAATAATCAACCTCTAACTTAAAGTTTTCAATAAAAATCTCGGTTTTTCAAAAATCAACAGAAAAACATCTCAACAGCAAAATTAAAACTTCTCCTTATTTAGTTTTAAAAATAAAAATTATTCAATTAGGATAAATTATCATTATCATCAATATCTACGACAATAAAACCAATCTCTTCAACCTAAAATAATTCCAAGTCGCAAAAATAACAGAAATACTGTCTTTTTTAAATTGAACCAAATTAATTTTTTGAGATCTTAAAGGATCTAGTTCACTATACAGCGTTTAAAAAATTATTACTAAAACGACAATTGCATAAAATAAATAAAAAGATAAAATGAAATAATTACATCCTTCTACTATATATAATTTATAATAAAATATTACAAATCTCATTGATTAACACCGAAATAAGCTATATGCATGAAAATTCACGTTGTTTATACTTTTGTCACTCCAGGCTAATTTTAATCTGTAACAAAAATAGTTTAAATATTATTTAATAAACTGACTCTTCAAGAATTTAACTTGTGCGGTCCAATTGCAATAAACTCGTTTCATCAGGTGATCGATTAGCATCGCGAGCCACCGCATCGTTCGACGCCTTTCATTTGCATCGCAGAATATCAGCAAATTACCGAAGCCGTCCGTGTCTTACGAATGCGCGAGCATAACGCGTCCGCAATGAATTCTGATCTGGCCCGTTGTCGCGCGAATTTGCGAAACGATCCTTCGTTTACCGTCCCGGCCCGAAGAAAATTATCCCTCGTTGAGGCGTCCGGTTATTTATGCCGGAACAATGCAAATCCGGCGTGTGCAATACCGGCGTTTCCCGGCGTTGCAAAGTCCCGCGAAAAATAAAAAAAGAAAGAAAACGAAACAGGAGGACCGATCGCCAGCGGTAAAGTTTACCATAATAATTATACGCATCCACGGGGTCGCGTCTATAATGCGCGTCCGGTAATGGGTCCGCCCGCCAAATAACTATAATTTACGTGTATCACCTTATTCCGTATGCCGGCTCGCGGGTCGTAAAGTATTTCGGCGCTCTGACCCAGCGCCGAACCACCGTCGAAAATTATAATCAACCGCACGGAATTATTTAAGTTACCGATTTGATTTCACTCTCCGGCGTCCCCCTCCCCTCCGCGCCTCGTCGTCGTCGTCGTGCACGCGGGCCGCGGGATCCTGTCCTGCGGACATAGAAGGAGAGCAAAAGCGGCGTCTCGTCCGTCGGCGTGGCCGCACCAAGAACACAGCGCGTACCGGGCTGCTCTATTATTAGACCTAATGGCCCGGGAAAACTTTCATTAACTTGTCCGATGCCTAATTCATGAGACGACCGACGCGATACCGTGTAATCCACGCCACTTCCCAACCGGGCTCTCGCTACACACACGCGCGCGCGCGCGCGCGCGGGGGGAAGAAAAAAGGATCGAATCCAATCGGAGAAACGCTTCGGATAGCCGACGCGAGATATGAAAGGGAAAGAAGTTTTTGCGCTGCCACCCCCCGACCACCACTGCATCATCCTGTTCCTAGGATTTAACTATAAATTTCGACCGAATGAGATCCGGGAGATAGTTCCGCGTTATCGATAATTATACCGTGGTCGAGCGGAAAATGGTACGGGGGTGGAAAATTGGTTCTTCTACGAAATTGAAAACTTTTGTTTAAGACCGAAGTTTATGTTGCTCTTTTTGTAGGTTTTCCGGGGATTGATTTGGTAGTTGGTGGCATGATTTAAAAAATGGACAATGGACATTCACAATAGGGGATGGGTTAATGATGAAATAAAGTAAAAATAAAAATAGGATAATAATAAGATAAAATAGAGTGTACTAATTATAAGATGCAGGAACGCGTAGACTTTGGTTTAATTGTTTAATTATTTTAATGAATAGAAAGTAACGCAGCAGTATTTTCGAATTATTATTATTGCTAACAATGGCTAGAAACAACTGTGAAAATTTGTATTAAATATACATATGAAAATAACTTCATTTATATGTATTAAAAATTGCCAGCTTTAATAGAAACTATCGGAGAAATTATCATGGTGGTTATAAATGTTAATACATATGATTCTTGCTATTCTGATCATAATTGACTCTTTTAATAAGTAGCGAAGCTTTTTATATATTTAATCAATTTTAATAATGCAGAAGCTAAGTCATATTTTCATCAGCAGACGCAGGATATCGCAAGAATAGTTAAGAATTAGGTAATCATCAATTGTTGCATACAAGTAATTTAAAAATATCCTCCACGATTAGACAACTCGTGGTGTCATCCGTGGAAAGATGCTGAAATTGGTAAAAGATGTTATCGGTAGATAAGACAGTGTGCTCCATGTACAATAGCGCCAGCAACTGTGTAGCTTCAAACCATAGATAAGGTTTGTCTGCATCTAAACCAAAGACTATGTTTCATCTAATGTTCAACGCATCATTACAAAAATGTATCAAACTCTTAGTATTAATACAGAGATTGCAATACTTCTTTTAATTTCCTCTACTTTATCTCCACTTGGATAAGTGGAGCTCTACTGTACCAACTCTACAGTCTGCAACACAAACTTCTAGAATTCGTACAGACGTACCTTATGGGGTTTTCTGTGTCGACCTTTTTATGATTTTGAAGTCCTCTTACCATTTCGTGTCGTCTTCAACGTTACCTATTGTTTAAAAAACGTGGGAACTTTATTAAGAAGCAAATATGTTGTACATTTCATTTCTACTGTGAGTATTAAATATAATTTGAAGACAATAAACATATACAACGTGAACATTTAAATAGTGAAAATAATTTCACTGTTTAATATAATCATTTTCATAAATAAATGAGCTATAATAAAATTGTGATAATTAATTGTACTAATTATTTTTTAAATATTAAGTAAAGAATATAATTTGGCAAAATATTTCAATTTCAAATTCTTGATTTATCATATTAATAAATACCTCAGAAATTGCACACCTTGTCCATTACTTCGACTCAGAGTTTAACCCTTTCGGTACGAAGATAGCGAATTAAGTGGGTTTCGTGAATAAATAAATGAGACGAAATAAATTAAAGCAAAGTAGATCCGATGCCACACTGTGCACGCTACACGCAAATTATTACCTAGTTATCGATCTCGAATGATTACCTGAAAGGGTTGTTGCGCCGGCGGCATTGAACACCGGCTTACGTGTCCCGTCCGTCAGATTCTACGTAGAGTTCTACGTAAATAGACAGGAAAGGAAGGGAACAGACGAGGTTGAGAAAGGTAAGCGAAGAAGTTCGGCGGAGGAGAAGCGAAGGGAAGAGAAAAAGTGACAAGGTGTATATTTAGTAAACTACTTTGTCGGAGAACGGGTACAGCTCGAGGCACGTTCAAGTTCACGGCTACTGGCTGATGGAAGACAGAGGGAATGGGAAATTTCATGGGATGAATACCCGTGTCAGTTCGTTCATGGTGGGCTCGCGTGACCACCACACTACGGAATTTCGTGACCCGGCGAGACCCGCTGCTGTACAATGTAGATAAGTTCTCCAAGGCGGATCGGAATTACCGTCGATCTGCATCCGTTCAAAATCAGTTTCCGTGATTGCCGCGGAGATCAACCGGTCATCAAGCTAAAATCGTGCGTTTGCCGTGCACGCTATTGCCATTGCACGATGATAGACAGCGCTAAGTAAACCTAACAGCAGAAATATATTAAATATTATTTTGGGCAATCCTTTGAGTAATATTTTGGGTTCACTCATAGGTTAAATAAAACAATTTTGTAAAGGGAGATTTAGGTTCTGATAAATAAAATATCTCGACCATCTCAAATTATACCATAGTAAATAATAGTAAGTTTTATATTATATATTTAATTAATATTCATATTTATGTAAAATATATATTTATATTTTATATTTATATTAATAGTAAAGTTTTACAATAGTAAGCTTACTATAATATAATAATAGTAACGTCGCTAATATTCTCATTATAGTCAAATATTTATTACCAGAATATTGAAATTAAATGGTTTCCGATATTAAAAGCAAAGTTTCGCATGCTACTGAACACTTTGATATCAGCGATACAGTCTTGAAATTATACATGACCTGTCTTTTTTCATGTAATTATTCCTTCCCCATTATCAATCTGAGCTCAGCATTTTAGCAAACGCTTATGCAATTGCCGGGTTCTGTACCGGTTTGCGTTCGTTTTCTGTGATAGCTATTTTTCAGACACATTTTTTAAATGTTTGACGCAGAAATTGAAATGAGAAAAATTTTATTCGCGACTGAGTTTACTTGAGTAGATTTAAAGATCGATATTTCCAATTTAAAATAGTTTCCCAATACTTGATATTACTGTCAAGTTGGTAAAATATATTTTTCATTCAAAATTCACAATAAATTATTGTAATGTTTGAAGTTTCGATTTCCACGACTTGTTATCTTTTTATTTTTATTATTCGACGATTTAATATTTTTAATATTCGACGATTTAATATTTTTAATATTTGACGATTTAATATTCCTATAATTCGACAATTTAATATTTTTAATATTCGACGATTTAATATTCTTATAATTCGACGATTTAATATTCCTATAATTTGACGATTTAATATTCCTATAATTCGACAATTTAATATTCTTATAATTCGTCGATTTAAAAACATTTATCTCAGAAAAGTGCAATAAAGTACGTCGCTCCTTCTGCTTTTATTAACAGGAGGCTTTTGTTACTGTAGAGCTTCGCTTCGTTTCAGTTGCAGTAAATCGTTTTAACGCGAAAATTACCGTATTGTGCTGCGAGTGGAAAAACAAGACGAATACGTGTGTTACAACTCCGGGATGACACGCTCGTGCTTCCTGCACGACAGTGTAACATTTGTAACCGTTCATTAGTCGACATATAGCGTGTCGCGTTATGGAAAGAGTATCTCTGAATGCATATTAGAATAAATACATGCGATTATCATTCCTTAAGAGAAAATGAAGGGCGTGGGAACCAGCTGAAAAGTGTCAATGCCATAAGTTGACCGTGAATCCTTATGCGGCTTGCCAATGTTCGAGACGCAGTTATTGTCAATACAATTACGTAATTTTACTATTAGAGAAGGTGTAATATTGTTAAGAGTTTTTGCTGTCATTGCAGAACACACCCAACCAATACGTTATTGCATAACAATTAGAACTCACTTTACCAATACTGATCAGACGTCGTAAACAAACTTGTTAAACTGTGTCATGTTAACTATTACGTCGATTAATTATCATCCGAGTGCGGGAAACAAATTAACTGTTTCGTGTAAGAAAATTGACAGCGATTTTTATGTCTTGATAAAAAAGCAAAATAAGGAAGAACCGGTTGCAATTACAATTATTTGCACGACGATTTCTTTCACAGTTATATCGATTAGTATTTCTTAATATTTTTCATTATTCGACACAATTTTTATTTCTTGTATTTGTCGAAAAATAATATCAATAATAACAAAAAATCAAATTTCATTCTCATTATAGGAAACAAACATCATATTTAATAGATTGTCTATGAAATCTACGTCACGAGTCTGATTTGTTATTACAATGCAAGGGGTTGCGAATATTTTGTCGTGCAACAAATGTTTTACGAGTTATTTAAGGTCATTGTGTTACGAGATTATAGTCCAGTTATTACGTTACGAGTAAACTTTCCTGTTTGGTGAATCAGACAATGATGTATTGCGTAGGTTTCCTGAAATTAATGCGACTTAATAGTCAATCAACGTACCGTGGTAATCGTTAATAATTATTCAGTGTATTCTCGATGCGTTGTGCGCGTGATTTTCCTCTTATTTAGAACACGATTTTCCTCTTATTTAAATCATGATTTATTTCTTATTTAAAAAATGATTTTTCTCTTATTTAAAAAATGATACAATTTATTACCTTTGCAACCAGTTTTTCTGTCAAACTTTTCCTCTTATTTATATCATGAAGTGTCAATTAACGATGTCAGAGTTCACACTTACCTTTTAGCTATTTTTGCCCACTGTGCGCCGTCGATACCGTGATCTTAGCTATAGTTATCTAAACTTAAAGCACGTTTACAGAAATTTTATCCGATACTAAATCACGAAAAAGTTTCTGAGCGCCAAGCTCCCGATACGCTGCTTTTATCGCAGATAGTACGATGTATAAGCTATACTGATTTGTGACTTTATTATCCGATTCCTATCTAAATGGTTTATCTTCAATATGATTTGTAGAGGACTTTCACGATATTGGTAATCCAAGCGCCGAATCCATCCGGTCTTAACTTTTGAACCTTTATGCAACCAGCCCTAACCCTGGCCAGCATCTGAAAACGTGAATTATGTAAGGCATTATTTCGTAAGTGGTCCGATTATGCAGCAGCCTATGCAGCCTATGCAGTTGCTTCTTTTAGATTATTGTTTTTCTCGACGCACTGCCGTGGTCTATTCTGTACACAAATGTTATACAGGGTGTCCCAGTTTTGAAGGTTCAATTTTTGTCACTGTATTGGAAGAGTTATATATTTTTTATTATAGTTATATATTTTATTATAACTCCTTAATAAAGTTCTATATGACCTATGTTTACATTTTTTTCTTACTTTGTGCTATTGAATACCCTGACAAAGATTGTATCTTAAAAACTGGGACACCCTGTATCTGTGCAACGGCATCGAGGAAAAGAAACGCAACGTAAACATCGATAAGCAGCCCGTTCCATTGATTGCAAAAATTATGTATCTCGTGCGGAAAGTGCATTGCTCAATTCTGAGTAAAAACTGTTTTTAAAGGTGTTTTTCTAGGTAAAATTGTTTCTAATGTTTTTGGAATAGAATAGATTTATGAAATAGATGTGCTAACGAATTCAAACTACGATAACCTACAATGATGCTGTAGTTTTTAAATACGCACGGATCAGCATGACTCGCTCGATGACGTTTCTCGTTTATCGTTTGCTTACGAATTGAAATCGTGAAACAATTTTATTATAATAGAGGTCAAACACGAGTTAAAGATTTACTAAACGTGAGGTAACATTAAGTAACAAATTTATAGATTCGAACAAATTATAAATATACATAAAGTAATTTTGTTTAAAGTTTATTCAAGCTTAAGGTAAATGAGGTGGGATATTTTCATTAATTGCGGATTTTCTGTTTTAGAAATAAAAAAATAAAAAAATGTAAAAATATCTGTATAAACAGCGACAGTAATCGCATGATAAATTCTACGCTTTCCTATCAAAACGATTACATCCAAAGCGATACTTAAACTACAGTGAGTGCAACAGGTGAGTCCAAGGTTATGTAAACGTTTTGTTGCTACCAATGCCAAGGTTCGTACACAGATATGACGCAGTACTGCTCTATAGTGCTACAATGTAACACAGTAATTACGAAATCCGGTATTTATCTATAATGTAAGTTGAAAATGAAATAATTTCGTTTCAGGAACTATATTATTACCGGAACAGTGACATAGCATGGAGCTGCTTGCAAGAGGGGATCCTCGTGGCATAGATATAGCAAATGCTGTTATAATTAAGAGTGCGATTCGTTTTCCTTACATTGTTGATGTGTTACTGAATAAACGCGGACATGCGACGGCTTTTCTCTGTACTTTGCTGAAATCTGTAGATTTCTTTCTGTGTTTATAACCGAAGACTGTAGTAATTAATAATAGTAAGTATTAAATTAATAGTGATAGTTTGTAAATTATTAATGACAGTTTATAAATTAATAATAGTACTTTATAAATTAATAATAGTAAATATCCGATTTCTTTCAACCCTTTGCGACAGAGCGGCAGTTCTAAAGCGCCGCTGAAAATGATCATGCCACGTTTCAAAATAATTTTTATTACATTGAAAAAATGCACTAGGGTACGTAAAATGGAAACACTACAAGTAGGAAAAGTTATTTTGGATTAATTGGTCTGTCGAGAAGTGCTATGTCAATGTCAATCAATTCACCGTCCGCGAAGCCGCCGATTTTGGAAATAACTAGTTGCGAACGGAAGCGAACGTTCTAAGGAAACTTGTTTTCAAGGAGCAAGCGTTACAAGAACGTATTTAAAGACGTGCGTGCGACGACTTCGCGGCGCCATTAAAATTCTAATTCGAACGAATTCCTGTGCAACTTTTTTACGAAAACATAAAAACAAACTTAACAACCACGCGCAGCAATTATTCCACTTTTTTCAGAATTATCCAAAATGGCGCTGCTCACGATTCATTGGGCACTGGACAGCATGATAATATTCGCATCCCTCATCGTCGCCGCTTATATATACGCGACGAGGAAGTTCAAATACTGGTCGAAGAAAGGGATCATGGAGATTCCGCCGACGCCGTTCATCGGCAACTTCACCGATTGTTTCCTGCTGAAGAAATCGCCCTCGTATTTCGTGAAGGAACTGTACGACCGGTCCAAGGGGCTGCGCTACATGGGTTTCTACATCTTCGACAAACCGTTCATCCTTATACGGGATCCCGAGCTCGTGAAGCACGTTCTGGTGAAGGATTTCAACGTGTTCAACGACAGATACGCCTCGGCGGATGTGAGCGACCGGCTCGGATACGCGAACGTCTTCATGATAAAGAATCCGAGCTGGAAGATCCTCAGGGCGAAACTGACGCCGATCTTCACGTCCGGGAAGCTGAAGAAAATGTTCGAGCTGATGCTCCACGTCGCCGACGACATGGACACGTTCCTCGAGAAGTCGAACTTGGGTCAGTGCTAGCTTTCGCAGGTGTCCTAAATTTTGAGTACCTTGGTTGGATTTGTCATTAACCCCTTGCACTACGATTCCTTTCATACTGTGTTAATTACCATTTATTTATTCTTAATACTTTCATTAACCCCTTTCCGTATTTTGGCGGTTATGGCTCGTCGTTGAGATTTCTATTAACCCTTTGCACCCCAAGCCATTTTAAGCCCAGATCTAAAATAACTATTTTAACTAGCTGCAATTTCCATTTCATATAACTTTTATATAACAATATTTTAAATAGAAGGGTCTTTGATAATGTCAAAATTATTTTGGCAATGATATAACGATTTTCATTGGCCACTTGAGTGCTAAGGGTTAATATCTTGTTACGTATAAATGTTAATCCGTTCCTTTAAGCCGGTTAAAATTCTGTCCTCTTGTCATCGGTATTTAACCATTTAAGTAAATATAGAGAAATGATTTAAATATTTTTCCTTTTCCTTCTAAAAAATTATTACAGTAGAAAAAGTGCTCATCCTTGTAACTATGAAGAAAATAGTACGGCAAGGGGTTAATAAAACTAGAAAATTCCTGCCTTTTGTATCGTTTTCATTTACTTTCGTTTCTATACTTTGATAATAGAAGAATTAATTTGGTTTCGATTTGAAATTAATTAGTAATAGTAAATTAATAATAATAAATTAGTAATAAATAATTCATATTTAGTAGACCAAGCATGAAATCTTTATCACGAGCGTGACTCGTTATTATAGTGCAAGGGGTTAACCGGGTCGTAACACGTGCATCTTGTTTCAGCTTCCGGAAAGGTGATGGAGATGAAAGATTTTTGCGCCAACGTTACCACCGACATGGTCGGCAGCACCGCTTTCGGGTTGCGAGTGAACTCGGTGAACGATCCGCAAGCACCGTTCCGTCAGTTTGGCAGAAAGATCTTCGACTACAACTTCTTCCGCGGCATGGAGTTCCTTATTATATTCTTCATGCCGTATTTGGCCAAGTACACCGGCGCTAAATTCTTCGGCAAGGAGAGTAGCAAGTTTCTGCGAACTGTTTTCTGGGACGTCATCAATCAACGAATTCAGTCGGGCGAGAAGCGAAACGATCTCATCGACCTCTTAATCGAACTGAAGCAACAGCACGAGAATGATGATGATCTCGATGGATTTAGTAAGTGAATTTTGGCAATGTTTTATTAGTTTTTGGTTTCTGTAAATTTTGGTGATCTTGCGATATGGGTAGGGGTAGGGTTACGTCAGTCGAAATGGTTTAGTAAAGGGGTAACAAGTTTGGATTAATATTTTATGTAAATAGTTCTATTATTATGGGGTAGTTAAGTCTATTAATATTTTTACGTCTTTATAATAGTGGCATTAAACAATATTTATTTTATCTATTTTATTTATTTTATATTTATTTTATTAATCGCGAAAGGGGTCTAATATCTAAAAAATTATAAACTAATATTGAAGCTTCAGTAGTACAATTTAACACCTTTAACTCAATAATGAAACAGAAATTATTAGTTACCGTAACAATCGATTCATAGCCATAAAAGGGCTGCTATTATTATTGAAAAAATATAACATTTATGAAGATATAATTCCGACCGATTCGCATTACAGAATTCAGCGGTGATGATTTAGTGGCGCAGGCGGCAATATTCTTCACCGGTGGTTTCGAAACATCATCCACGACCATGTCCTTCACCCTTTACGAACTCGCGGTGAACGCGGAGGTTCAGAGAACCTTGAGGAAAGAGATACTCGAGGCGCTCGATAAGAGCGGTGGAAAAATTACGTATCAGATGGTATGCCAAATAAAATAACAATGTGTTAATCAGAATCATGAAGATGACTTCCAAAAATAATCGGCAATATGTAGCATATGAAATTTATGTCATGATTATGTCATCTCACAAATACATTTTTTATTTTCTATAAATAATATATATATATATATATATATATATATATATATATATATATTATTATTATTATATCGAGAATATATATCTAATAATATATCTACATGTATAAATATATTATTTATATATATTTTTATTTATTTGTTTTACACATCTTCTATAATGTCATCGATTGCGTTACTTACTCTTATTATCAAGAGGTTAATATCAATAATTAAACCCACGCTCTTTTCAGATCATGACGCTACCATATCTGGACATGGTGGTTTCCGAAACTTTGCGGAAGTATCCGCCATTGGGATTCTTGGATCGCGTAGCAGTCGCGGACTATAAGATCCCCAATTCTGATTTAGTGCTTGAAAAAGGCACACCGGTCTACATATCCATGGCAGGGATGCATTACGATCCGGAATACTTCCCTGATCCAGAAAAATACGATCCTCTGAGGTTCACCGACGAGAACAAACAAAAGAGGCCTGGTATCACTTATTTCCCTTTCGGCGAGGGACCGCATATTTGCATCGGTTAGTATGCAACTTATTATACTACTGCCACTACAATATTGTTGAGACTTGTCATTTACCTATTTGCTTAGTAATAAAATAAACAAATTCGGTCTTTTAGTATTTTAGTATTTTATATTGGCATTTGGTTCTAATGACAATTTGTTTCAGGAATGCGATTGGGTCTCATGCAATCGAAGCTCGGATTGGTAAAATTTCTGAGCAAATACGAGGTAACACCTTGCGACAAGACACCTATACCCGTGGTCATAGATCCGCAAGGACTCACCACCACCGCGCTAGGAGGATTATACTTAAATGTCCAAAAGATTACCACAGAAGCTGGTTAATCCACCCCGTTCGCATGTAGGTACTTAACAAAAGTGTCCTGGATTAGTTCTTCGCTCGGACAATAATTCAATTGCTTGTTTAAATACTGTTTTTTATGGAATACATTAAACTAGATATAATTATTATATTGTACATTATTTTTTACAAATTTTTACAGCAGTAGAGTTCCAAGTTTTGCAAAACTAAGGGAAGGTTGTAGGACAGGTATTCAGGCAGATGTATTTGTAATAAAATTATTATTTATTATTATATAATAAATTTATTATATATTTATTATATAATAAAATTATTATTTTGTATTGTAAAGAAAAAGTAAAGAAAAATTGAATAGATTGTACTTTTGCAATTTATGTTATTTAAGCGAATACACAATAAAGACTATGAAGATTGGTGTGGAATGTTTAACAAGTTAGAACTCTTCGTGGATTTGTGTTGTCATAACTTGTACATTAATCTAAGTCAGAAACTCTATGAAATTAGTATTGTATCACGCGTAGAAGTCAATTTTATTTATTTATTTAAAAAATATTGATTATTTTTTAATAGAAATCTATTGTTGAAAATAGACCGAGGAATCGTTATTCTCCTTGTGTAGTTTCATTGCCAATATCGATTTGAATAAAGATTCCCCTCAGTTACAAAATATAAAGAGAAATAAAAGTGATTAAAACCGAAGAATGAATAAAAACAAACATTTTTTTAAAAAATCTTATCTTTATTTAACGTAACCCTAATTTAATAAATTTCTCCCTCATCACTATGACATCACCTTCGCCTCCTGAACATCCATCTTCATTCAGATTTTTTCAACCTCCTACCCCCATTAAAATATCTGTAATTCTTGATTGTCTGTTGGTTCTTAAAAAGTCATTGTAAATTTCGTGATATTAAGATAGGAAATTGTGCAGCATCCTTCCGAATTTTCATTTTATTTGAGTGGAAGAGCACTATAGTTCATTATCCCTTCCCGTCCTTATTTTATTGCAATTTAGTTTTTAAATAAGTTAAACAAAAATCACGTTATCCAGTAATAGAAGTACAGGGTCGCGCAAAGATTTTCGTAATTTCCTTATCGTGTTAGATCGCAACCTTGTTAGATGATGCCGTACTGTAAGAAACCTATGCATTTATTATTATGTTGTTCTATGCATTTATAAGGAATTGGAGAGGGATAGGTCATACGGATCCGCGGGTTTCACTCGACAAGCGGAAAATTCAGATTCTAATCCAGATTTTTATTCCATCGGGTCAACACGTGTTCGCTTACAGATCTAAGGTTGTCAATTCGTGTGAGCATGGTGTGTTAATCAAGACTAGAACCAATTCAAGGTAAGGCTTTCAATTAAATTTTTATAATAGATCTACACAAGTTTCGCGTGCGTAAATAAAGTAGTGCAAAATAAATCAATAAAGTAACGTAAAATAAATCAAGAAAATAATGTAAAATAAATTAATAAAGTAATGTAATATTTTCTACGTAGCCTAATTCTATTATATACATTTGTTATTTCTTTTTATTAATTTATTTAACTTTTATATTGAACACCCGCGCAAGACGATAGAATTGTAATTACCCCCTTTCTAAGCCCAGGGGGAACATTAATTGATAAATAAATTTGTCCTGTTCCATACCGTATAGTTAAGAACAAATCGGGAAGAATATGTTGTCTAACTCTCAATTATAATAGTCATTGCTATTATTTCGATACAGACGATGACGACCGATAAAAGAAACTCGTGTAGACTATTTGTCCGACAACAAACGCTGTATCTTACATAAGTTGCATGGTAATCGCCTTGCGTAACTTGTGCAGGTCTCGTGCAACTTTGTGTTGACGTGAAAGTTGCTAGAAAAATGTATTATCAGGAAAATATGATGAGTCACGAGCAAATAAACTAGAATTTTCTGATGTTTGCTATTTACGGATAGCTGCTTTATTATTGACTGTCCCGTAGCTGTCGTTGAAAACACCTGAACACCTCTGTCTGTCAGTTTGTCCCATTGTCTGTCTACCCGACAATTTGTTAATTTATTAATTTGTCTGCCTCTCTCTTTCTATGGTGCCTAGTAAAAATGATTACGTGTATGAGATATAACATCTTTTAATAGATACCAATGACATGTGAAAAAACGATCTGTAATTAAAAGGGGGGATTATTATCGTTTATACATATATATATATACATATACACTTGTGAGAATATAGTCTCCAACATTCATTCAAACTTTTGCTCATCAGTACGATAGAAGGCGCTTCCTAGGTGCGTATCGTGAACTCTTGCTATCATCGTAAATATTATTCAACGTTGATAAAAGTGTATTCTAATTAATTTAAACGATTTGTAGTGACGATACTTAATACCGTTATCTGGAAAACAGTTTTGACATATAAAATAATCGTTCTTGCGTCTGAGGAATTGACATCTTCGTTGACGTCTTCGTTGACGTCTTCGTTGACGTCTTCAGTGACATATTCATCGACGTCTTCATTGACATCTTCAAACCCAGCTAGCGCATGAAATTCTCAACAGCTCCGACACTGTACGTCCAAATGCTGAAACAATTAATTTCGACGTCTCTAATTTCCAGATTTCACCAAAATGGGCCTCCTCACGCCACATTGGGGCCTAGACGGTATCATCATCTGCGCGTCGCTGATCGTCGCCGCGTACATGTACGCCACGCGAAAGTTCAAATACTGGGCGAAAAAAGGGATCATGGAAATCCCGCCGACGCCATTCCTTGGAAATTTCTCGGACTGTTTGCTTTTCAAAAAATCGCCCGCGGAGTTCATGAAGGACCTGTACGACCAATCCAAGGGGCTGCCTTACATGGGATTCTACGTCGTCGACAAACCGTTCTTCCTCATACGCGATCCTGAAATAATAAAGCACGTACTGGTGAAGGACTTTCCGGTGTTCGTTGACAGACACATTTCGCCGAACGAGAAAGATCGACTCGGATACGTGAACGTGTTCTTGATGAAAGGCCCTGGCTGGAAGTTCATCAGATCGAAGTTGTCGCCTTTGTTCACGTCTGGCAGACTGAAGAAATTGTTCGAACTGATGCTCCAAGTTACCGACGATTTCGATCGGTTCCTCGAAAACTTGAATTTGGGTTCGTACACAAGTCTTTTGCTGTGTAATTACCGGAATTAAATTGTTTAACGTTAACTAGTCGCGATGAAGTGCTTCATGAAAGGTGCAGGTTTAAGATTAGTCATTTAATGAATACTTAAAATTATATAAACGGCCACGACTCGTGTACGCTTATGACATCTGCGATTGAATGACTGTCACTTGTTACGTATAAATCACGTAAGTTACAGCTTTGAAATTCCTCGATTTTATCGTATTTAATGAAAATTCATTTCTGCTACTACTTGTTGGATCATTTCGTAGGGTTAAGTTGTTGCTTTAACCCTTTGCACGGAAAATTATTTTCCGGTTAATTGAAAGCAGTAGGAAACAAATTGAATAGCCTAGATAGCTAAAGAAAAATGATTTCATGAAGCAATGATAAACCACGCTATGTTCTATTATAGTAATATAATTTTTATTATGGTTTATATCTTGCTTTTATTTTAGCTCCAGTTTAGATTTAAGATTTAAGACTTTTAGTTTTAATTTTATACTTTTCGTTTTAATTTTAGACTTTTAGACTTGCGTTTAATATATCAATTGTCACCATAGTCGGATTTTAGTTGAATTTCATTATCACGTATCTGTTTCAGAAAAGGGAAAGATATTAGAAATGAAAGATCTTTGCGCGAACGTCACCACGGACATGATTTCCAGCAGTTCTTTCGGCCTGCGAGTGAACGCGGTGAACGATCCGAACGCACCGTTCCGCGTAGAGGGTAGGAAAATATTCAAGCCCACCATACTTCGCGGGATAGAGTTCCTGATCATATTCTTTGTACCGTCCCTCACCGGAATCACCGGCGCCAAATTCTTCGGCCAAGAGACCACCGCATTCTTTCGATCAGTCTTCTGGGAAGTGATCAACGAACGAATCAAATCCGGCGAAAAAAGACACGATCTAATCGATCTTCTGATCGAACTGAAACAGAAGTACGAGGCCGATGGTGATCTCGGCGGATTTCGTAAGTTATCTCTTCAGCGTTTCATTAATTTTTGACTACAACTATTCGGAATAACGCGAATTGAATTGATAATATAATTTTCGTTGATTTCTGTGACAGAATTCAGCGGTGACGATTTACTAGCGCAGGCTGCTGGTTTCTTTACCGCTGGTTTCGAAACTTCATCCTCCACCATGTCCTTCACCTTATACGAGGTTGCCGTAAACATGGAGATACAAAAGACTTTGAGAAAGGAGATCCTCGATGCACTCGAGAAAAGCAATGGCAAAATTACATATGACATGGTATGTATGCACAACGTTATATTTTAATTATACCACTTTAAATATAACAGATCACTCGAAAAGATTAACATAATTTAGAGCAACGACGGATTTGCAATATTGCTTGAAATTATTTATATTACCGCCAATCAATTTAATTATAAAAGCATTACCATTTCTAATATAAGAATATTATTGAAAATATATATAATATTAATAAGATAAGAATATTATTGAATCTTGTATTTCTCACAGGTTATGACGTTACCATATCTCGACATGGTGGTCTCCGAAACATTGCGCAAATATCCACCATTGGCATTCCTTGATAGGGTAGCAGGCTCTGATTATAAAGTCCCAAATTCAGATTTGGTTCTGGAGAAAGGCACACCGGTCTATCTTTCCATGTTGGGGTTGCATACTGATCCGGAGTACTTCCCGGATCCACAAAAATACGATCCCACGAGATTTAGCGAAGAGAACAAAAAGAACTTGGTACCTTTCACGTACTTCCCTTTCGGCGACGGGCCACGCATATGTATCGGTTAGTATAACTTACTCTTATACTGCTAATTTTATGCATTTATGTCCAAATAATTCGAATTCGAAAGAGTAACAAAGATAGATAAATTTAACAGTACTGGTAGATTATTTACAAATTATTAAAAATCCTACGAATTAAAATAAAGGCTCATTTAATTCGTGTTTTTATTTTATTTTATGTAAAGATCTACTTATTACAATATTGGCATAACCGTGCTGCTGAGAATTGTCGACTGACAATTATTACCAATGAAAGTAACAAATATAATATCGAATAAAATTTACTGTGCACACTGCCTCAATTTAAACGCGCGAGGTCCAATTTATTTAAATCTGTAAAGTTTCCATTAAAGCAGCTGCTCCAACTATGTAATTTAATTAATCAAATCGCGTGAAAAATTTATAATTTTTATAATCGCAAAATGAGATGCGCTTCATTATACCGCGGTTGGATTAGTGCTAAATAATCGCTCTGGTGCGGTATTAAATAACTGCTGTGTTTCAGGCATGCGATTGGGTCTTATGCAATCGAAACTTGGATTGGTAGCATTGCTGAGCAAGTACGAGGTATTGCCTTGCGAGTCGACACCTATACCTTTGGTTCTGGATACGAGAGGATTCGCCACCACGTCGCTGGGTGGTATGCCCTTGCTTGTTCGAAAGCTCGCCGCGGAAGGAACTAGTTAATACGTTTGACAAAAGGATTGTCACATATGCGTGACACGAATCTTTTACTAGGATTTGAAATTCATTTTTATTGTATTATATTAGAAGAAATTCAATGTTGAAATGATTTCTCGCATGCGAGGACGTTAATTTAATGTTAAATTTTAATTATTTAGTTTTTGTTTTCTTAATTGTATGGCTTTGACATTGTGAGAATTTTTAGGTCTGATGCTCAATTCACAAAGTGTTATTTAATTCTACTGATAAATAAAGTGGACCGCTTAGTTGATTGAATTTCGCCTCTTCTTTGTTTTATAATCCTTACTTCCAATATTAAATTTTCTGCACTGTTGCATCGTCGACATTGTTTAACGAATTTTTTAAGGTTATGTCGCTAGTTAGATTAAATAACATAATTAGGTTAATACTGATCGGTTAGCGTTTATGTCGCTTTTAAAGTGACAGTTTCTCAATTATAGAGAATGTAAATTTTTAGCGACTTAACTAACTATACATCCCTATTCGTTAGATGTGAATCAATTATTATAGTAACCAATAATCTGTTATCTATTACTGAAAATGTTCGAACATACTACAATAAACTCAAAAATTAAATAATTCTACAGTTTTAAAAAAATGAATATTGTATACTTTATTATAATGAACAATATAGCTGGCGTTCATCTATATTCATGAAACGAGCAACAACTGCATCTCTTGGATAATGGTACAGAACATGTGACGTATCACCGAATTCCATGACTTGACAATATGTAGACTACCCAACTCCTCGAAATGTTACCAAGTGGCGCCAAGTGTTTGTCGCAACAATTTTTGAAGTTATATATTATATAATTATAATTTCATAATAATAATTTTTGATTATTTCAATTATTATATTTTTTACAATACAATTACGTAATTTTACGAAAATTTGAAACCTAATCATATTGTTCTTTATTTTCTTCCTTCTTTCTGAATATTTTCTCATCCAAAAAAAAAAATACAATTACCTGACATCTACAGACAAAAATAAGCTATCACTTATTTTTCCTTCATCATTGAAGGTACCCCATACATACATGAAACGGTTAGTATGGAATTTATTGTGATACTCGCCTTAAGCAATAAAACAGCAATAAAATAAATTCAATTTCAGTTCTATAAATGCACATAATAAAAGTTAAACTTTTGGCGATTAATCGCAAGAAACAAATTCATTGCGACTGTACTGTTTTCTACTATCACATTTTTTCTAATAAACACCTTACGTAACACGAGCCTGTGTTATCTCTATATTTACTTATATTTTTATTTATTCCTTATATACGTCACATCTAGAGAAAATAGACCAGAATTTGCATTGTCATCTAAAACGACGTAACGCTATCACCGAACTAAATCATGCTAGGGTCAAAGGGACTCGGTAGTTTCTCTCCACCTAATCCCGTCCACTTTTCAATCTCTGATTCTGCATTGGCTAAATCAACCATATCTTCTTCTCCATCGACAAACACAGAACGCGAACGTATCAAGACGTGTCAGAGTGAGAACAGTGCAACGGAGGAACAACGCTCCCCGCGACCATAAACTCAGAGTCTCAAATATCGTTGGACAGAAGACGCGATTAACTTAGCCAATAATGTATTAGTCTCTGGAAAAATGGAAGGGATTACGTGGAGCTGCCCGCCGATTACTCTTCCCACCAGCGTCGTTCATCTCGACCATGGCTTTCTCGTCTTTTCAGCTGCCAGTAGTACCTCCAACATAGTTGCGTGATCGTTGACCACGCGATAACTGCAACGAACACCGAAACATGTCATATGATCTCTCCTTACAAAGTACAATAATAAAAATGTCAGTAAACGCGATAGGAGATATTTTAGTACACAACAGTGATATAGCACGAAGGAGATTATTTTCCGAAAATGGGGGCAATTACTATATATACGTAATCCGGGAGGATCCAATGTCCAATATTCAATTAAACTCTTTCCCATAAGTGCGATAGGCGAAAAACACTCTTCGATGGTTGTTGAGAATTTACGTACATCGTAATTTGTGGTTTACGTATACGACGGTTAGTATTGAAGGAAAAGAAAAATACATCATAGGACGTGTAAACGATTTGGGGAAATTTAATAGTGATATAGTTTTGATATGGTTTCGTAAAAAACAGTTTGCAATATATAAAGAGGTTAATATTACGTATAAGAAATTCAGTCTTTGTTTCTGTTAATTAGTACACTGATAGCGCATGCCATCGGAAAGTTATGTCTGTTCTTGATATGAAAGAAAATAATCAATTTCATACGCATTTAATAATGTTTATTGTACTGTATAGTTTCCGTCTTTACTTGTGCCCTTTGCCAGAACGATTACAATTTATATCATTTTTGAAGAATGTAACAAAAATGTGAAATTAAAATAATATCATAGAACATAACTTTCCGGTGGATTTGATATATATTATAAATATTATAATTACATATTATATATATAATATGTAATTAAAATTAAATAAATATTATATATAATATATATGTAATTAAAATTAAATAAATATTATATATAATATATATTATTATATTTATTATATATAATATATATTATTATATTTATTATTATTAATATATATTATTATATTTATTATTACTAATATATATTATTAGCGCAAAGGCACTGATGCTGTACGTCTATATTTATGCTGAAACAATTAATTTCGACATCTCTATTTTTCAGATTTCCCCAAAATGACCCTCCTCACGCCTCATTGGTGCCTAGACGGTATCATCATCTGCGCATCGCTGATCGTCGCAGCGTACATATACGCCACACGAAAGTTTAAATACTGGGCGAAAAAAGGCATCATGGAAATCCCTCCCACGCCATTCCTTGGAAATTTTTCCGATTGTTTGTTTCTCAAAAAATCGCCTGCGGAATTCTTGAAGGACCTCTACGACCGATCGAAAGGACAACGTTACATGGGGTTCTATGTTCTCGATAAACCGTTCTTCCTCATACGAGATCCTGAAATAATAAAGCACGTATTGGTGAAGGACTTTCAAGTATTCACTGATAGGTACGTTTCGCCAAATGCGAATGATCGGCTTGGCCACGAGACAGTCTTTTTCAAGAAGAGTCTAGGCTGGAGGATCATCAGATCGAAGTTGTCGCTGTTGTTCACATCCGGGAGACTGAAGAAGTCGTTCGAATTGATGCATCAGGTTGCTGACGATCTCGATCAGTTTCTTGAAAACTCAAATTTGGGTTCGTATAACACTCGTAGAACTTAGCGTTTTAGGAACTTTTTCAGGAATGAATTTTTATGGTAGAGGACCATCTATAATATTTAATTGTTTCCTTTTTATTTATCATCCGTTTCATTTCGTTCGATGAGACTTTTTCCGCATTGCTGAGCGATTCTGTAATAAATAGTTATTCAACTGATTCTTTTTGATATTAAGAGTAACAGATATTATAAATATAAAGTATAAAGTAAAGTATAAATTAAAGTATAAAGTATAAAGTAAAGTATAAATTAAAGTATAAAGTAAAGTATAAAGTAAAGTACAAAATAAAGCATAAAGTGAAGTATAAAGTAAAGTATAAAATAAAATATAAAGTCGTACATATAAAGTAGACGGATATATTACATGCGCTGAGTATATAAATTTCAAACTACATGTATGCGTATTTATTTCAGAAACCGGAAAGGTGATAGAAGTAGCAGATCTTTGCGGGAATATTTCCACGGACATGGTTGCCAGTACTTTTTATAGCCTCCGAGCGAATTCGTTGAACGATCCCAAAGCATTGTTCCGCGAACACGGCAGACATATATTCAGATCCTCTATACTTCGTGGGATGGAGTTTCTCATCATATTCTTTCTACCGGCCTTTACCAGAATCACCGGTGCTAAATTCTTCAGCGAAAGTGGCAGCGCGTTCCTTCGATCTGTCTTCAGGGATACGATCAACGAACGAATCAAATCAGGCGAAAAGAGAAACGATCTAATCGATCTTCTGATCGAACTGAAACAGAAGTACGAGGCCGAAGGTGATCTCGGCGGATTTCGTAAGTTATTTCTTCAATGTTTCATTCATTCTTGATTTATGAATTTTGCAAAGATATTTTTGGGATTTTAATTGTCATGGAATGGGTGTATATTTTTACGAACAGGTTCTTAATCCTTATACAAAATAAACATTTTAACGACCAATCGCAAGAAACGGGAATTAAACACTTTCTCTTCTTAATTATTTTAATAAATAATATTTAAACATTAGAAATATAGTAAAAGTTAAAATTTTGCCGATTAATCGCAAGGAACGAGATTGAAACAGTTTCCTTTTTTAATCACTAATAATAAGAATAAGTAATATTTCTTTGATCAAATATTTCACTTAAAAAATTTATTTACGTGTATTTATGATAATTGATGTTTCTTGACATAAACTCAATCAACGATATAATTTAGTTTGATTTTGCAGAGTTCACTGGCGACAATTTAATAGCACAGGCTTCTGTTTTCTTCACTGCCGGTTTCGCAACTTCGGGCGCCATTATGGCTTTTACTTTGTACGAGCTCGCGATAAATATGGATATACAAAAGACTTTAAGAAAGGAGATTCTCGATGCACTCGAGGAAACCGATGGAAAGATTACATATGACATGGTACGTACAATTAAATATTTGATATGCATTATACTGTATTCATTCGAAAAATTAACCCCTTGACTATAGCAGACTTTGATACAAGACAGTCATTTTATTTTAAAACATGTCCAAATATTATCATAATAAAAGTTACTGCATGCCACTTACGAACGAGATTTTTTATTTACACATCACATATTACATATAAATATCGTAAAATGAATTTTCTGAAATATTAAATGACATTAGATATAATTTAATTTTATAAATAGTATAATATAATTTAATTTTATAAATAGTATAATATAATTTAATTTTATAAATAGTATAATATAATATAGTAATATAAATAGTATAAATAAAACATGTACAGCAAATAAAACATTTATTTCTTACAGGTTACAACACTACCATATCTTGATATGGTTGTCTGCGAATCTATACGCAAATATCCACCACTGGCATTCGTGGATCGAGTCGCAGCCGTCGACTATAAGATTCCGAACTCTGATTTGGTGCTGGAGAAAGGCACGCCGGTATACATTCCTATGTTGGGGGTGCACCATGATCCAGAACACTTCCCCGATCCGGACAAATTCGATCCGACGAGATTCACCAAAGAGAACAAACAGAAGAGGACACCTTTCACTTACTTCCCTTTCGGCGACGGGCCACGCATATGTATCGGTTAGTATAACTTATTATTAGACCGCTAATTTTATGTATTTATGACCAAATGATTCATAGTTGGAACAGTAACAAGGATAGATAAATTTAACAATGCTGGTAGATTATTTGCAAATTATCAGAAATCTTATGAATGAAATATGAAATTATTAAAAATCTTATGAATGAAAGTAAAAGTTCATTTAATTCGTGTTTGTAGTAACCGAGATGGATCATTTCTATTTTACATAAAAATCTGCGGTCTACTAATTACACTATCGGCATTATTGTCAATTCTCAGTTGCTTCAGCAATGTTATTTATTTAGTTCTATTTATTTCTTATTATTTAGTTTTATTTATTCCCAAGAAAATGAATTTATAATTTTTATAATTGTAATATTAAATTACTGCTATGTTTCAGGCATGCGATTGGGTCTTATGCATTCAAAATTCGGGTTGATAAAATTGTTAAGCAAGTACGAGGTGACACCTTGCGAGACGACACCTGTACCCGTGGTTCTGGATGCAAATGGTTTTGCCACCGCGCCATTTGGGGGACTGCACTTGAATATCCGAAAGCTCGCCGCAGAAGAAAGGGTTCAACACTTTGAGCGCCACCATGACAAATAAGCTTGACAATAATCTAACTAAGCTTTGTGTTCACGTCTATTGTGATATAATCGAACGAACTGTATATTACTGGGATAATTAAACTGCAAAACAGTTCGACTAACAATAATTTAGTTTCGATTTTATTAAACGAATAACTTCGATGTTGTTGGATTTGATGGGGTTAATATTCGCTCCTTAAACCATTGCACTGTAATAACGACTTAGGCTTGTAATAAAGATTTCATGCAACATTTGCTAAGTATGAATATTATTCATTTCTCCTAAATGGAAATCAAACTGAATTCATTTGTTATCAAAATCTAAAAAGGGAAATAAATAAAGACAATTATGTTCTCTCAAGGAAAATATTAAGGACAAATTAGTGCTAGTCAACGCAGCATGAAAGGAGTCGTAGTGTAAAGGGTTAAAATGTTAAACCATCTGAAAAATAAACTACACCACAAATGTAATGTCAATTGAGTTTTGCCAATTTTATTATATATATCATAAAAGTGAAACGTCCGATATGTCAAGGTCAAACGATTAAATTATTAACACATAACATTGCAGAAGAAAGTGTCCCATCGGTTGCAGTATTACATTAAATGGCGCGAGCAATTTGATACTACTCCGTTGCCACTTACAACGGCAATCATCTATATCTACAGTCGTCTATTTCTGTTTATTGAAGTGAATAATAATGCGATACGAATTGGAGTTCTATCCGTTCGAGAAGAATTGCAGACTTAATTCTGCTCGCTCCTCTTGTATGCAAAAAAATATGCAACAATTGTATTTTTCAGCGACGATAGAGAAATGAATATTAATTGTTAATACTCTTTATACTAATTCTTGTACGCTAATACTTGCAACATACAACGTTAGAACGTGGAATAACTGTTTACACGAATATAAAACCATTAACGATAGGTGAACAAGATAATAAAGGTTAATCAATACTGCATTGTTCGCTGCATTTGGATATCGGTTCAACTTGGATTTCTTATTGTTTTCGGAATATACATCGCATTATCTCAACGAGATTGTCAGACAATGAACGCTGACTATTTCACACCTATGCAATTGTCTCAGCCGGGTATCTTGCGTCTTTCATTTATTAATCTCATTGTTCCAAGGTTTTTCCGTTAATTAGTCTTCTTGCTATCTGCAAGTGAGACAGTTGTCAACCACGCAGACTTGGTGTATAAATGTTTGTGCGTGTGTATGTTTAATAGCTTGACACTTGTATTAACTCAGCTATAAATACCTGGGAAAGTGATGTTCGATCAGTTATTGATCGAGACTCTTTTGACAGTAGTTACTGATAGGTGGGCAAGGAAATTATATCTGCTAATTTTCTGGTGAGTCTATGACTATAATATATATATATATATATATTATAATTTTAATATAAAGTATAGTGAATGTTGGTTTTATCAAACAGTTTGAATAATTTCGACTGAATTTTGTCCGTGTTTAAAATCGTAATAAAAATAACATAAATCGTATAAAATAATGATTAGACAACGGATTTTATGCATATATTGCTAAATAAATTAGAGAAATAAATGAAACAGGTTTTCGTTTCACTGTGGTTTTATACAATTGCTGAATTGTTCTCAATAATTGGAATTATTTTGGTACAATCGAGAAAGTTACGTTAAATTTTTATGTTACGTTAAATTTGGTGCAATTAAAAAGTGTTGGAATAATTTTGTGACCGACAGTATGCTTATAATAACATTTATAATATAAACTAATAAACTATCAGAATTGGAAACACAATTTATGCATTAGATATTTCGCTCTTTATTCTTTTCTCTTTTCAGAAAAATCATTTAAACAAACGTCGCTCGAAAACAATGAGGAAGTTAATCATTTTTCTAACAATCATTTTTATTGTCAACGTTGTCGCGGCCGAGTCGATATTGAATCACGAAAGCGCCGTGCAACGTGATATTCTAGAAAATTCGCAAAATAATTGTCGAGGATTTCTTCAAAAGGTAAGTGCGTTACATTTATAATTATTTAACATATTTTATCAATTCCTATCTTTGCGCAGTGTTCACAGGACAACGATTGCTGCAGCGTCTTGATATGCTCGCGCTTGATTCGTCGTTGCGGCTGGTATTAAAGGAGATTGAATGGTATCAATAATCTATAACAAAATGAAATGGTCTGTAAATGAGCTATAACAAAATGAAATGGTTTTGCATTGACGTGTTATACATTTGCGAATAAAGAAGTATTAAAGAAAATGTAAACCCGCTCCTCGTCCTCGAAAAGATGAATTTATATTTCGATTTCTTTGAAATGATCGGAAGTTATTATATCATCGATTATGGCACCTCGTGTGTAAGAAATATGGAAATAGAGATAATAATGTTACGATGAAATGCGTATGTACAAAAATGTTTCGCAATCCGCAAATGGGTTGCAGCTTTATTTGCGAGATATTAACGAAAGACAGTGATCAATGACAGGCGAGCGCGCGAACTGCGACGTTCGATGAGGCTCGTTCGAATTTAATTTAACTAATATTTAATAAACTTCCGATATCTTTTAACTGCGATTTCTTTACAGATTCTATATTTATATTAGAATTAATCGCGTCGCTTCCGTATCTCGATTACGCATTGTGCAATCTAAACATGCTAATCAAACACGATAATCACCGGTGCCGATTATCATAAATCCAACAGCGACCGCCATTTTAGCGCCATCATTATTGCACTTAAATATTGCGAAGACGGCTGCAGATGCTGAATATATTTGCATATTTAATGAAACTGTCTTCTATCTCTACTCATGGCATAAATATTGTTAATTCCCTATCCAGGTTTCTGATAATTTAAATATTCTAAATTTAATTTTCTAAATTTAATGTTCTAATTAAATATTCTAAATAATTTAAATAATTCCAAGTATGCTGAATCATTCAGCATATGGCATATTTTGCTGAATAAGATCTGCCGTTCAAATGTTGATGAATTGTCGTAGAAATTGATTTGTGAAAAAAGCCATTGCGTTAACCATAATGACGCGTCAGTTAAGTTATTAATCACACGCGCGTCCAAGCTTCTGAATGAATCTACATCAGAGAAGATAATCGTTTTCCCCGTAGCGATCGGCACACCTTCTCCTTTCAACTACACAGACTTAGTTTCCTCACCTTCAAAAATATAAGCGAACGACGGGAAGCACCGACGCGTGTATATTGTGCGACGCACACGTGCGATTGTAGTGACGTGTGATACGCGAGCCGCCAGTTCATCATTTCCAATCTAAACAGTAATTTGCGTCAAACATAGATCAACTTGTATTGCAATAATAAAATCCCAATTATCTTCTCAAATCGAAAAGAAAAACACAGAGTACCCAGAATTTAAAAAAATCGATGTTCATGCATCAATTGAGTTGTATAATACGCGTTATCCGCTCTAATCAGAACGTAAACATGAAAACAAATCTGATTGGATGAAAAAGAATGACGCAGATTGAAATACTATAACAATAAGGATTTCTGCAACCGTAGCAATACTGCGTGAAAATGACGATAACTATATTAGGTTGTAACATCTAATGTTGACCGAATTACGAAAACCACTAATAGGTGAAGTTATCATCAACTGGTTTTTCGCTCGATTAAGAACTAATTGCCGGCGCATACACATTCGCAGTAATTTTCCGTGATAGCGCAACAACGTCGTAGTGGGGGTAGAAGTACAAATACAATGCGGTGGCTAGCCAATTCACAGTGTCGTTGCAAAATATTAAACGAGTTGCAAAAGAGTTATCATAGAGCGCGTAGTTCGTCTTCCGCGTAGCAATGTCAATACCATCGGGTTCGTTGCCGTGACATTAACCGGAATTGATCTTGGAAATTGTAAATATACAGCGTGCAACCGTTCCGTTAGAAGAGAAACTGTAATAGAAAAGGAACGCGGAATATATGAGATAATTAATAGCCTTATCTATACTTCAAAAATGCCGCTGCTCACGGCGCACTGGATCCTAGACGGGATCCTGATTTGCGCGTCTCTCATCGTCGCGGCGTACATGTACGCCACCCGAAACTTTAAATACTGGGCGAAGCGAGGAGTCCCGGAAAT
>NC_135772.1:15994902-16115670 GCF_028453695.1 Augochlora pura | reverse complement strand
AACAAAATTGGGTATAGTTCGGATGATTAGCAAGTACGAGGTGACACGTTGCGAGAAAACGCCGGTGCCGGTGAAAATGAACCCGAAAGCGTCTATTACGACCTCGCTGACGGGACTGTACTTGAACGTTCAAAAAATCACTACAGAACATAGTTGAATATCTTTGACTATTTTTAATATTTAATAAATATACAATTACTAATTTTCTAGGTTTTAATTGCTAGGTTTAAAAAATATAGATTCCAATTGCTAATCCAAGGTCTTTGCGAATTAAGTAAAATCCTTGAGATTGTATGTGATAACAAATCGACGACGCTTTTCTCTACTAAAACCGTGTAAGATATCCTTCGAAAATTATAAACTTAAACTTAAATTTAGAAATTTCAATAAAGCTACAACTCTTTAAAGGAATTTAATGGCTGTCAATTGTGTTGTTTACACCATTTCTTTTCTAAAAACCTCTACGATGTTGCAAAAATTGCGACGGATTAATATATAAACGTATTAACCATACCTTTACACGTGTGTAATATTTCCAGTAAAACGACGCTTCCTCGTGCAAGCCTTTCCATCCGATCTGCACAGAAATTCAAACGTCAGACTATGCATATTTAGAAGCAATTCCCATCGCACATTTAAACAGGTATAAAAAGAAAAAAAACAAACGGCGAACCACGGTGGATTTTAATTCAAATTTTTATTTTTTTATATTTTGCACATTTTCTTGTACAATAAATCCATAAAGATCCGCAGTCTAGTGATTACACGAGAACGACAGTTGACATACATCCTTGACCATCTATGGACCACTTTTTTTTCTCACGCATATAATAATATAACTATACAATGTTTCGTGGTAGTAACTCGCCCGCGAGCTTAGCAAGCATTCTGCGTCCATCGTTCCATGATCCTTTCTTTATTCTTTTTTTCTTCCCCCGCCGGACAAATCTACATTATACGTAAACTAGTTGTTTTGTTTGTTTTGCTCGTGCGTACCGTCGCATCACAACTTGTTCCTCTTATTACAGTAACTGTAGTAGGTCGTTAGATTCTTACTGATTCCTTTTAAAAAAGCGGATATATCGAATGGACGATGAGACCGGGAACAATGACGATCGTAAAGAAGGAACTCGCGCCGAAGGTGAATTGTTCGCGGGGAATTTATTATAGTATATATATATATATATCATATATAATATATATTTAGTATATAATATATATTTAATATACAATATATATAATATATAATAGTCGACGGGTCGGCCGGGAGTTCTCGGTCACCGCGTTCCCTAACATACACGTAGGAGAATAGAGGGGACGATCTATTACGGTATACGTAATTGACGAGAATAATTGGGACACGTCCACCCCGGACAACCCCGGCGCGGACGAACGACGAATTGACGAGTAGAAACGCGATGCCTCGCCGATCCCGGCACGCCGTTCGGACCGTCGAGTTCCGCGTTATCTTCGGACGCGACTCCTCGAAACCATCGAACTGGAATCCGACGGTGATCGGTGTTGCTCGGACGTGTAATGTCGGTGATTGGAAAGTACGATTGTCGGCACAGCTGGTCCGAAAGATTTAGGAATATCGCCTCAGTAATACATCTGACGGATAATCGCTTTTTACTGTCTAGGAAGAGACAAATAAATATTGACAAAGGTCAGGCACAGACAGCGAGCGGTGGAACGGAAAATTTGTTTGATCAACGATTTCGAGCGCGGACGATTCCGACACCTCGCTTTTTCTTTTTCTCTCTCTGGAGCATGGACGTCTTTATGTTTTTCAATGCGATCACGGGTCACGCTGTGCGCGCTGTCGAAGTTGGGATCAAACACATTTTCCTTCCGTGCCGCGAGAAGTTTAATAATTTATATTATAGCTTGTATATAACGTTGTTAATGGTTCGACGCAGCTTCACTCGCTCGGAGACACCGTCGAGTCGCTCTCGCATTCGTCGGGTCTCTTCTTTGATCCTCTACACACGTGTTTTTCGGGAACATCGTGGTCGCGTCCACGAGAACGGAAGGTTCAGTTTCCTTACTTTAGTCACTTTCGTTAAATTGTTACGGATAGGCGTGGCGAGAGATTACGTATCCAATGCAGGAAGAGGTGCGGTGAAAATTATTTCGGCAAATCCTGAGCGCGCCGTGGGAAGAGATTAGCGAGGTCGCGCGGTACAGCAAGAATCTTCGTGCAACTCGAAGAGAATGCGCGCGACGAAGGAGCTGATCGGGTTGAAACGATCGCGAAACATTTTGGTAAATTTAACGCGGGAGCTTTGAGAGTGGACAGTTCGCGGAAACGCGTTGTTATCTATCGAATTACTTCGCGGTCGCATCGAAGAACATAATAAACAAATAGCTTGGAAACATTCATTTTTATTAGATGGACATGATATATGTAAAAATAAAATAAATTATGACTAATTTTGAGCAGGCAGAACAAATTGTTATTTGAACACACTTGAACCTAAGGTAGCACGGAGTCTTCCTCTATGTAAAACTTTTACATTGCAGCACTGACGGTAAATAAAAATTTGCTCGGTCAACAAACGCCTCGCTCGGAGTCGCCTACGAATCCGTAGCGTATTCGAACCGAATAAAAAAAAAAAAACTGACGAACAGACATTTTCACCATAATTTCTCTCTTACGAATATTAAACAATTACATACCGCGGCCGTGGTCGTCTCTCGTTACGGACGCTCGGATACGATCTCGCTCTCGAGCGTCGCTCACGGATCCAACGACTATGCGGAAGAAAATGATCTCGGCAATAATTTCCAACTTTCCGATCGCTTTCGGTCCGCTACCATCGCCTTTTTACGCGTTCGCGATGCATCGACGTATCCCTCGATTCGTTGATCGATCTCCCCTCGCACGCCGAATATAACAAATTACGCAGCGCGCGCGCGATTATTCGCTCGAATCTCTTCCCCCCCCCCGCGGACTCGAAGTGAATTATCGAACAACTGTTTACGCAGAACGCAGAGGGGGTCGCTCGGTTCCGCGCGGTGCGGCGGGTGTCCCTTCTTTCCGCTCTACGATCGCCGTAGAAACCGAAGAGTGCCCAAAAAAATATCGAGTTCCTTTTTTTTTTTTTGGGTGCTGAAGACAATAACGTAAGACTAGAGTTCAACAATACATGCGGTTTTTAATCGCCGTACAGACACACCGGTTGGAGTATAAAAATATAAACATCTAAAAATGATAAATGAAAGCGAGACGCCGTTAGAGAACGTAATTCATGTCAAGACTGAGAAACACATGCGTTAAAAATGGGCGCGCGGGTGGACGAACTGGTCCGCGTGGCATCCGTTTGTACCACGTGGGAGGACCGCGTTAGGCTGTGTGCACGTGTTCAGTGTTTTTTCTTTTTTTTTCTTTTTTCCCCCACCCCTCTCGATCATCGATTATCTCCTGTGCAACGTGGTTTTACGTGTCTCAGACTTGGAGCGAATTTTGTCGATCTATTAAAAATTTAGCGTCTTTCGATGAACAGAACGAGCAACGACGGGAGACATTGGAAAGTAGCGCAGATGGAACTTAAGGGGGCATTCCCTGTATTATCCGACCGTTCGGCGACATCTGTGATGCTATAAATCTAGTTTCAACTCGTTGTATCCTAGATTATTTAAATTCTCTCCTGTAAATTGTAAACGAAAATCGTTCGCGAATCGGATCGTCGTTATCGTTCGCTTTACGTTAAAAAAACAGACGATTCTTTGTTCGTAACCATTTTTTGGCACTGATATGTTCATCCCAGATTCGCAGATTGAATCCAATTCGAATGCTATGAATACAAAGGTCTGGTGCAGTATTGTTTAAAAAAGATGAAGTTTTTGATATCGACAGTTTGTTTTACATATGAAGTAAACGTCGCGAGAAAAATTCCACGGTAGCAATCGCGTGACTATCCGGTTGAGAATACCCCGTTAAGGAAGAGCCATATAAGCAACGTTTCTTAACAGATAGCGTCGTTCTATCGACGCGCGTTACACGAATTACTATTAACTCTCGATCAGAGGAAGACACATTATCACGAGTAAAACACCATTTATTTGACATGCATCTAAATTTCTGACAGATCAACGAAATCGTTCTTCGTGCGTTCCCCCCCCACCGTTCGGGTGTAATTTTGCACGACCGTTAATTCGTGGTGCTTCCTCGCTTTGTGTTCACGAGCGTACGAAAAAGATGTCGCCCGGTAACCGTTCTCGTTACATTTTCTTCTTTCGTTTGCTCTTTAGCGTTGCTTTAGATGTTTCGGTTGCAACCGGACACGCGACGGTGCCCGTCTAAAATTCCATTCCATTTCCTATCTATCTAAGCGCTTTACTCTCCTCCTGTATCGCATAGAATCGATCTTCATTTATATTTCTTTCTCTTACATGTCTATATATTTTTATATACGTACGCATCCGTTTTTTGCTTGAGAGTTGCATAATTGTTTTTTTTTCTTTCACGTCTTTGTATACATTGCATCTCGCGTATATTTTTATATATATGTATATAGATATATGCATATCGAATAATATAATAATGTATATGTATATACATATATATTTATATATAGCTTTTTTTTTTTCTTTATGTATATATGTATAATAACGAACAACATTAATGATTAGGCTATTCTTTTAATTGGACAATAAATAAAATAGTTTATATACCGCGCATCATTTTCTCTTTCTCACTCTCATCACTCTCTTCACTCTCTCTCTTTCTTTCTTTCTCTCGCTTTCGCTCTCGTTCTTCCTTGAAATCTCCCAAGCCAAATGTACTCCTCTCACGCCGCATTTTGTATCTCCCCGGCCTCTGCGTGCTTCTCCTTTGCACCGGTTGTTACGTATAATATACGACGCGTAAATCCTCGTCACTCGCAACAACGCTATTCCAGTCTCTTCGCCGACATTCCCCCATCAATGCTTTCAGAACGGAAATCGATATTTAGGAGCAATATACATATATTTGGTATTTTGCCACCTGTTCGACAGTTTGGCTTCGACACGAAATGCTAATTAGATTCACACACTTCTCTGGCTACATTTGGAAACAGCTAATCGACTTACTACACGAACGTACTAAGACATTTTTTGAAATTGCGTTTGATCCTCGTTTATAACATTTTCCTTTGCCCCCATCATCTTCTCTTTCTCTTTCATCCACGCGCACATCTGCACAGTCACACGCTAATATGCTCGCGCTCTCTCGCTCTCTCTCTCTCTTTTTCTCCCGCCATTCTTACGGTCCCTTTCACGCAGCCATGCACACTATAATATACGTACTTTCTTTTTCTCGCATTTTGCCCCTTCCTCCGCGATTATTTTTACAGGCCATTCGCGCCGTGGCCAAGCAATCAAGCAATCCGCCCGAATCCTTCGTGCGTCCCCGCTCGAACGGCGTCCAGTCGACAAGAAACGCGAAGCGATCGAGGTCTTCCCCAGTCTGGCGTTAGAAAAAAAAAAAACAACTCGGCCGGTTGATGCTGGAGAATCCGTGACCGAGTCCGTCGCGTGGACGTGTTTCTCATCGGAATGTAGACTTTACTGGACCAGAGAGGATTTGCGTCGCGGTTTCCGTGGATCCTCGACGGGCTTTCTCGGCACAGAGATGGCGACGGCGGCGACGTCGCGCGTCGCCGCGACGTTGGGCCGTGAAGGGTTCGCGCTGACATCGCGAGGACCCCGTAGCGAGAACGCGTGCCGCGCGAGATCGAACTAAATAATAAATTCCGTAACTAACAGAGATCGTGTCTGAGGACGCGATCGATCCGCTTTACGAACGCACGTCGGAAGACCGCGAATCCTCGAGCGACACTCTTGGCTCGGCCGGCAACCGGATGACGTGTCCCGTGTGTCCTGATCACTCCCCGATGTTTCTTTGGCTCCGTCTCTGCCTCCTCCGATCGTTGACAGCAAAAGACCGTGTGGTTGACTCTCCTCGGATAAACACGTAAATTAAAACAGTAGCTGACCGAGGACCGACGACCGAAGAAATAAGGTTCAACCGCTGCAACAAAAGAAATTCTCAGCCAGCCACCTGTGCAGGCCCGACAATTGTTTCTCGGATGAGTCCTCGGCTACCAGGCCGTATCACTTGATCTCTTCCCGGCTTAGCGAACGCGGAGGATGCGAGGACAGCGGAGCCTCTGTCGCCTGCCTTCTCGGCCGGAAGCTCGCCGTCAGGGAGGATATCCAGCCGCTCGTCGACTGCGAGCTCTGGTCGTGCAAGGAGTCGCTGTTGCTGTTGCTCCTCGTGCTGTCGACGCTCATGCCGGACTTGAACCGCGACAGCAGGCCCGGCGACGCTTTCTTCGTGGCCGCCGGCGAGGAGAAGATCGGCTTTTTCCTGGATTTGGTTACGTCCTTGCACAGCATCGAGTCGAGGCTGCCCGCGAGAGGACGCTCCTCCGCTTTCTTTGGCTCCAGCGATCCGAGCATCACGCTTTCAGTCTGTTTCGCCATCTTTGATATGTCCTCCATGCTCGCCGAGCTCCTCCGTATCTCGACCTTGGCGACGTCGGTCTGCAGCTCCTCCTCGGACCCATGCTCAGTCTTCACAACGATCTCCGGCTTCTTCTGGTTCTTCGCGCGCACGTTGATCTCCCTGAACTCGATGCCCGCCGCCTTCCGCTGCTCCTTCACCTCCCTCAGGCTCTGCGACGACTTGCCCTCGGGATTCGAGAAGTTCCGCCGGTGCTTCGCCAACGAGATCTCCGCCTTCGCGCTCGGCAGCGTCTCCAGCGAGGTGGACGACCGTTTCTCTTTGGCGAACACCGTTCTCCAGCTCTTGTTCTTGCAGTCCGCGGACTTCCGGACCTTCGGCAGCGTCATCGCCCGCTTGTCCACCGACCGCAGCTCCACCACCGTCGCGATCGCCTTCGCTTCTCTGGGCGGCGGTTTCGCGAGGTTGCACCGCTTGCAGATCGTCAGGGAGTTGGCGTGCCTGGACGATGTGGTCGGCTCGGACGCGTTGCTCACCGAGTTGCTTTTGTTCAGCGCTTTCGTGACGTGCTTGGTCGGCTTCGGCGACAGAGAGTCTCTCGAGTCGAAGCTGATGTTCAACTTGTCCGTGAAGTTCCTCAGCCGCGAGAGGATGGACTTGTGATTGTTCGGCCCGGCTTTGTCGTCGCAGCAACAACGCAGCACCATCGACTCCCTGCGGGCTTCCTTGCGACTAGACCTGACCTCCTGGTCGTTCTCCACCGGCCTGCTCGGCTTCTTTAAGTTGTTCCGCTGCGGCTGCGCCACGACGTTTCCGTTTCCCTCGACCAGCCTCCCGTCGCTGTTCTTCGCGTCCGTCTGGACCACGTCCTCCTTGCTCAGCTCCTCCTCGATCCTCGTTTCCTCCGCGGACCTCGCGCTCACCGGCGAGCTCAGATTGCTACCAAGATTCTCTCCTTTACTCCGTCTTCTTTCGTGCTCTCTGACAGCCCTGACCAGGTCGTGATTATGATAATCCAATGACGATTTCTCCCGACTACCCTTCCGGCTACCCGGGTAGCTTTTCCTACCTGTTGCCGGACCCGCCACGGTCCCCTCCGTCGAGATCTTGAACTTCAACGTCTGCTCGCTGATCTCGACCTCCGTCGCCGTCTCCGGGTCGGAGCTCTCGATATTCTCGGCGTCCTCCGCCGTCAGGTTCTCGGTGATGTCCTCGTCGGTGGACCGCGACCTCGAGTGCACCGTGCCCACCGATCGTTTCGAGCGCATGCTGTGCGACGACACCGACTTCACCACGGTCGACGATCCCGTGCCGCCCGGCGTCGTGGCCGTCGGCGTCGACTCGCCCGGGTCCGCTATGCTTTTTCGATGGTGGCGCTCGTCCTTCGCCGCCTCGTTCAGTCTGCGATAGTACTCTAATGCTTCTCGCGCTGGCTGGACTATCAGAACCTGCAACATAGTCGTTTCCTCTTGTTATTATATTTTCCAAAGCTCAAGGTAACGATAAGAATTTTTCACTGCGCCTTTGACGACGCGTTGCAAGATATACGATAAAATAGTTTAACCCCTTACACTACGATTCGTTCCAGCAGTTATTTAACCTTAACATTTTTAATAAAAGGACCAGACAATTTTTGTTTCTTATATTGCCTTTATGTACTGTTGTCTCCAAGCTTCGACAACAGAAGATTTTTGTCTATTTTTTTATTTATCTTAACATTACGAAAACTTTCATAAAATTTCATTGAAACCGGTATGATAGACCTGATTCAAGAACTACACTAAAATAAAATACGTGAACAATCTTAATGAATTTGTTAAATTTACTCCAAGTCAGAGTAAGCAGTTCCCTTCCTTTCAATAAGAAAAACGTCGAGCTACGTACCTGCAGCTCGGGAAGCAACTCCCCGAGGGACTCGAACAAAGGGAGTATTACCAAGCCGATGAAGCTGACTTGCGACGAGGGTTTAGTTACTTTGTCGCGATCCATGAACGGCGTGACCGGAAGTCCCTCGAGCTTCTCCGCGTCGCTCTGCTTGAAGAATTCCTGCAGCAGCATGTCCAGCCACGGCTCCGCGACTTCCATCGGGCGCGCCTCGTTGCTAATGTCGGCCACCTTGATGAGAATCATCGACAACTGGAAGAACAAATCCGTGTTTCAAGCTGCGAGTGTAAATCACATTTAATGATCTTAATGCATTAGATATAAGGTAACGATGACTTATACTATAACTTCGTACAATACGAAAGCTATTCACGCAATCCGTTTAAGGGTACGGATATAGCTGGGCTGCAGATGTAGTGATTAAATAAATAGATCGAATACGGTACAGTAGGAATATTTAAAGAATTAAATATACTCTTGTATTATTTTTAATATAATAAAATAATTAGTGAATGAAACGTGTTTTGTATGTTACGATTAGAATATACAGCGTTTAGTTTTATGAATAATCAGCAGTCTAGTTATTGGAATGGAAATAAATTTTAGTCTCTTAATATATTAAATAACAATGCAATTGTCAAGACATGGCACGTTTTTTGTATCTTGCACTTAATACATACAACGTTTAAATTTATGAATAATTCACAGTCTAATTATTAAAAATGATTAGAAAACAACTGCTATTGCAATGGAAATAATTTCCTGCCTCCTAATCCATTAAATGACATTACCATGTAATTTCGAAAATTATTATACGGAATGAATTTCTATATAATGTAAATAGGGTAGGAGTTATGGCACTCCGGTTAGAATTTTTCCGTGGTATCGGGGACACGCTATACATTTCTATACGGTGGCTCTTACCAGGTTGATGTGAGCTTTGCTGGAATAATCGAATTCCGGCACGGTGTCGGTGAATTGGCCGAGAATCTCGTTATGCCTAGCCATATCCGTCGCAAGGATGCACCTGATGATCCCTTCGCGTACTATTCGATACGTCGCGTTATCCAGGGACGCCAATATGTTGCATTCGGGCGCCTCCAGCACGCGAAACGCCACGGAGCAATGGTGGTTCTCCAACGGCGAGATATCGTTGTAACGCAGCGCCAGCTCGGTCCGGGCATTTATTTGATAAATATTGTTGTATCCCGGGTGATCTAGATCGTGGCAGATGCAGGAGACAATGAGTATGAACACCTCAAGATTGCCGATCCGTGACGGCAGATCCACTGCCCACGCTATCGCGTACATCTACGAAGCGACAAAATTCATTAATATAATATATATATATATTCGTTAATGAAACAAATGTTCGGTCGAAATGATTTTACGACGGTAAAAAAATTCTATATTTTATACAGCAATGCTGTAACAGCTTTATGGACGTTTATCGAAATTTTTCAATGTAAAACTCGATTCACATTTTGACGAGTGGAAAATCCAGTATTAAAATCCATTACAACACGCTATAGGAATCCGATGTAATCCATTATAAAATCCGTAAATGGTATATTATAAAAATTCATTATAATCCGTTGTAAGAATCCATTAAAATCCATTATAAAAATCCGTTATTATGATTAGAAAATCGTTGTTTGTAACAATTTCCTTCGGGTAAAAGTATACAAGTAAAACTCAATTAACGAATCACTCGTTCCACTTTATACAGAAATGTATTTCTATATTCCAGTAATGAAAAATGAAAATAATATCTATAAATAATGATATTAACCCTGACTGAATATAATGTTACAGTCGTTCTTTACTCGTGCAGCACAAACAAATGATAATTTTGAAGAAATGGTAATTACAGATGTTATTCTCAATTTATATGGGAACCCATGATTAAGACGGAAAATCTCGCGATTGAACGAAGATGAGAGATTCGTATTTAGACGATAACTCTGCGCGTTCTCGATTTATGCGCGACGCGCTCAATGTGGTACTTGCCATTTGCGCCACGCAGAAACAGTGCCTGAAGTTGTGAAACGGCACCTCGTTATAGTTGTTGTAGACTTCGTACAGGAAGTTCCTCAGGATTGGTAAAGGAATGTTAAACTTTTGAGGTAGCTCGAGCTCGACGAACATCGTCTGGAGCATCAACAGAAGCTCTTCGTCTTCCCACTGTCGCGCGTCGAACGCGGGCGAACGGAGCCACTCTCGGACGCTCGATGACACTGACACATCGCTGGAACACAATTGGCGATATTACAATAGGATTTGTACAGAGTGTCCCGAGAGTCACTCGCGGGAAATGAGGGATAGCTGAGGTCATTTGAAGCAACTTTTTCCTTTACAAAAATCTTCTCTGGGACGACATTAAAAAGTTATTAAGAAAAAACGCTGACCAATGAGCGACGAGCTTGACTGGCGCGAGGACAAAGCTCAGTTGCGCTGATTGGCTCGGTCGCCTAGCGTCAGCGGAGCTCGCCTCTCATTGGTTTATTTTATTCGGCGATAATTTTTGACTGGAAATAATGTTTTTATTATCTTAATCTTATTTAATCTTTTTGCAGCTATTATATGTATATATATATATATATTATTATTAAATTTACAGTCACTAAAGTTAGCAAGTATCCAGATCACGGATCAATCGTTTCGCACAAAAGAAGGCATTGTTTCGCTCGTTCATTTAGTCCGCTCCGGTCTGTTATTTTCCAGACGCGAGTACTTTACTTTAAACAAATATACGTATATTGTTCCCGTCGAAACGGGGGATTTTACAAAAGCGCAGCGGTCGGTCACAATGAGAACCGCGGTTAAGCTTCTCCAGCTGACTTTTTCCGCTGCAACAATAGCGGTTGCGTGCGTCGGAAATTACCGTCAGCGAAACAATTTTTGTTTATCTTGTTTTTACCATACCGGAAGGTGAACAATTTCATACGGCATCGAGTAATAAGAAATTCATAGCTGGCGATGCTGTACACGCTGCCGAGGAGAACCGTCTTTTAATAAATGGAACGTGGATAACCTCACGCGACGCTAAATATCGTGGAAAAGTAAATCCAGTGACGTAATTAATAAATAATAAATATATCCCAAATAATACGACTCTCGAGCTTCAATATTGAATTTAATTAATTGATTACTTTGTGTTTGCGATAAATAAAGGTACATGGGTTTTGTAAACTGAATAGGAACTGATATAAATAATTAATTCTTTGTTCTTCTGTCCTATAATATTTACATTTCATAGGAATTATTGTTAATAGATTTTATGCAGGTGAATATTGCGACTCGTAAAACAGTTATATTTTTATGTTTTTGAATAAATTAAGAATTATTTTGGAACGTGATGAAAAATCTTCAATTCAGCCTCAGAGCCACCATTTGAGCGCAAAGGATTAAAATTCAAAGAAATGTAATCTGAGGAAGCTGAAACGTTGTAAAATAGAATTTATGTCGTCGATTAAAGATCACGGAGGTGGAAATAATCTAAAAAATGTCACGATTTGCCCAACACCGATTTTCACCGCGTACCGGGTTCTATCTGTCAGAATTCAATCTGTACACGTATATTCATTGTATTCCTGAAGCTTCAAGTAGACGGGCGCATTAATCATGCTCGAAGAAATCCGCGGGTCCCCCCGCATTCACGTGTTTTCACGTATGTCGGCTCGCGGCATTTGCATTATATCCGGATCAACGTACTCGTCGCTCTTCCTCGCCTCGGTATACACGGCACGTTCGCTCCAGTTTATTCGGCCGGTTTCAACACAGAAATCAATTCGCCCGCGTTCCACACGCTGTTGTTTTCTTTCTTTTTTTTACCACGAAAAAAGGAAGCGCTTAAAACGCAATATTCGCGATTCCTTTTTTTTTCTCTTTCCGACGGCGAAGTTAGGAAACGGGGCGTTCTCGCGAATCGCCGCGAAAATAAATTGTAAGAATGCGAAACAGATTTCCGCTGCTGTTCCTTGTGGAAACGGCCGAGATTGCTTCCGACAAACTTTCATTGTACCGGCGCAGGTGTTGCGAAAAGTATGTCTTTCCTTCCGCACGCTTTACGATGAAATTGAAAAACACGCGCAACTTAATGGGATACATAGTTTATTTATTTATATGCTATTATAGAGATTTGAATCTGCGATAATTTTATTTTGTGATGAAATTTTTTGGGGATTTTGAGGAAGCTGGTAGCCTAAACAAAGATAGAATACCCGTCGTCTTTCATCTTCATTTCGAAATGAAATTCAAACTCGGCAAGTTTGGCGGCTGGCAGCCCCGACGAGAATTACGTCTTTTACCAGGTGACCTACGCTCGCGTTAAATTAATCTCTTTGATAATACATACTGTATGCGTATGTGAAAACAGTCTCAGCCGTCGTGACGTGAACCTGCCCTCTGAGCTGATTAGGATCTCTCTTTGCTACACCGCGGTGGGATGCTCTCATGCGGAATAACCGAACGGTTCGCAGAGTTCCGCATTGTTACGGGGTGCATTATTATAAATATGATTGTCACAGTCCACTTTCAAAATTCGCGGTTTACTGCGACACGAAAGTAAATAATGCAGTTGCAATTGACTTACAAGGATTCGCACGAGGATTCATTTCACTGAACAATATCTTGATATTTATTACTTTTTGAACTTGTACATCTTAAAAATTTTATAAAATTAATTGTCCATGAATTTTAAATTGTAAATAAGTTTATAAGCTTATAGAATTAATTGTCTATGAATTTTAAATTGTAAATAAGTTTATAAGCTTATAAAATTAATTGTATATTAGTTTTAAATTGTAAATAAGTTTATAAGCTTATAAAATAAATTGTCTATGAATTTTAAATTGTAAATAAGTTTATGAGTTTATAAAATGAATTGTTAATAATTTTTTAATTGTAAATAAGTTTATAAAACAATTAATTTGGACATAACTCCACATAACATAATAGTAGACTCACATTTAACACCATTTACATAAAAGGCAACGCATTATAAACACACACACACGGTGTAATATATTTTACAAATCCTATATTTGATGTCCGCAATGTTTTACTACGCGTTTAATTTAACCTTACCGCGTTTGCACAGGGCAAATGCAATCATAAAATCACTTTGTACGACCCCTGGCGTTTCATCATTAGCGGTTTTATGCGATCCGTGTATTTTAGTCTGCGCAACGTTCAAGTCAACACAATTGCAATAACCGTGCGGAAATACAGAGAAATAATTATCATTTAATTTGCAACTACGCGGCGAAGCAAACGAACGTATCGTAAATAAATTTAAAAATCGTACGCTATCGTCTACACGATATAACATTAATTTACATTAAATATCGAATCGAATTTCCCCGCACGATTGAATTTCCTGAATCGCCCTTGTGATTCCATTTACAAAAATGCCTCAACGAACCTAATTAGCCGCGAAACCGCATGTATAATCTATGAATAGGAAGATGTAATTTCGTACAGTCACGTACAAAATATTAACGAGCAGATTTCCGACGAAAAAATTTTCCCAGGAATTAAACATCGCCAATAAGATTTTCGGTGAAATAAAAGCGACTTGGAAAATATTAAAACTCGGCGAAATATAAAATGGTATTAAATTTGCGTTGCAATAATTTTTTTGATGAAAGGTTCAACCGCGACGCAGCAACTAAATTGCTCGATATTATACCGCGATGGACATTCTTCGCGTGCCAGTGTCAAGGAAATCAAAATTTTTCCGAGAACTTCATGATTGCGGCACAAGCCCTTTGTGCCGGCGAGCACAATGTCTTTGCGCGTCGCAGTCAAAGGGGCTGTTCCGCGGAGCGCTCTCACTGCGAGGTATTCATCTTCGGAAATTACTTTTGCAACAAGTATTTCGAGAACGCGATACTCGCGGAACCAGTCGACTGCGTTTAAAAGAAGATCTCTCAAAATTTCGCTTTTCTCGGGCTAACCTATTTCCGGCTCGCCTTACAGCGAAGCACGGAATCGAAACGTAGACCGACACGTGATCCTCGCGTCTTCGACCGGAAGTCCGCGCGGATAGAACCGGGAATCTCGACGTTCCCGATTCGAGCGATTTTTCCAGCGAATTAAAAACAGCTTTCCGGCAACGAAAATAAATGGAAAATGACAGGCGCGCCCGAAATACGAGAGGGATGATGGAAAAACTGCTAGCGAGCCGGCGACTCGTCGGACAAAGGGGGAATCGCGAGCGCGTGCAATCAAATTTTATTCGAACCATATTGCGATTAATAAAATTGCATCGGCGCTTTAATGAAATCGGTTCGCGGACGCGTTTGGTCCGCAGTGGCGGCCGCCGCGTCTGTTCGACAGAGACAGGCACAATCTTTGCATGTTTTTCCTCGAAGGGACTCTTTCGCCGACTGCCAGGCGGATTATTCGACCCGTCGATCTCCGGAGAACGCAGAAGCATTTTTGTATGAATAAACGATGCGTTGAAAGTCGCCTTTGCCGTGGCGCGGTAAAAAAAGGGAACTTACCTTCGCGAAAGGAATAACATCGGCCACTTTTGCCGCGGTGAAATATTCAGAAAGGTTTTTATCGCGGGACGGAGCGTGGCTGTAATCTAAAGTAGAGTGAATCAAAAATTGCGGATAAGGACGGAATGATATTAACCCGGGTGAAGATTTTGATTTTTCGAAAGAAGCTTGGTGTAGCTAAGCTTAGCGAAGTATAACTGTTGTTGCACGAGTTGGAAGATTTTTATATGCATAACACAGATTTTGTTATATAAAATGGAAATGTTATATGTCGGAAAAGTTATTTTAGAATTACAGTTGAAATAGCTTCGAGTGCGAGGGGTTAATAACAACGACTAACTTTCCATATTATAACTTTTACAGAATAAAATTTTGCCGAAAAATTCGCAGTCTACCGAATCGGAAAAATTATTTCAAGAAAAATGAATTCACGGCTTCGGGTATCGTTACAGATTATGCGATAGGCGCTCCATTAGAAAGATTGTTGCATTAGCGAATGAAATGTAGAAACGTGTACCTTCCGAAATCATAGCAAACACGGATCCCATATTTTAGTGTACAATATAACGCTGGTTGACGCACGTTATTCGGATTTATGGACGCTATCAAATATATCAAAACGTATTATACGGCTCCGTGCAATATCATAAAACGTTGAATATTCATTTAACTATAACAGCGACAGCGTCAAGTTAACACTTCGCACTCGAATGTCGACTCTGCGGTACCAATCGAATTTACCATGCCGTGATTTCGAACAATTTTCACGATACCTGTTTCTCTTTAACACGTTCGGGGCTTGGCCGACTCTTCGCGCTAATCATTTAGTATTTTAATAAAAATTCTTACCATCGTTCCATGGCACGGAATGAAAATTATATTAATCAAAAATCTGATTAATTCGAACAATATTTAATTACTGGTGAAATCAGAGTTGCGCATAAGTGGAATTTAATTATTCAAGTAATTGTAGTTATTATAATAATTCGTGAAAATAATGAAATCGTATTTGAATCGTTGTTCAGAGATCGGCCATGACGGCGCGCTTCGAGACGACCGACACGAGCGAGGTGAACGACTGCCTCGACAATTTGTTCATGCAAAACTATTTGCTAAACTTTGTTCGCCGAACACGGAGTCCACGGGAAGTTCCGTTTGTTTGTCCGCGCTTGAACCACCTTTCCCTAAACCATTGAGAATTCCAGGCGCATCTTTAAACCGCGGGCCGGCGCCGATCGCATCCTGCCGCACGGAAAAAAGCGCGCGATGCGCTCCCGCTGATAAACGAATAAATAATTCCGTGGCCACCTTCCGGCCCTTCCGTTTTCGCCGCGCCTCCCTAGCGCGGTCCTTAAATAAACTGCGCCGGCGCTATCAGCGATCTACGAAGGACATTAATACGCCGAGGCGACGACTTGATTTATTATGAAACTTCGTGTTCGGCTCACTTCGCGTGTGTCGCGCGTTCAAATAAAACCGGCTGATTTATAATCTTCCCGAACGTGGCCGAGCAGGAACGGAATCCTTTCCTCCTCGTCGTTCCTCCACTCTAGTCAATCTTCATCGCTCGAGCCGATGTATTTGTTACGTGCGACGCCCGATACCCGGTTTTCACTTATTCCTGCGACATCCGTGGCTTTCGTCCTGTTGCAGCTATGCAACCGGAACATTGATACCTAAGGCTATCGAGGTGATACATTGTTCATTGATTTTTCTGAATTTTTTCATTCAATCAATGAGTTCAATATTAATTTTCAAAGTAAAGGAGTAGTCACCAAATTAAATTCAAAAACAATTGCTTCAGGGAAACTATTCGGAGTATATCTTATTTATATTGTTGCATTAAATCTTATTTATATTATTCCATTATATCTTATTTATATTGTCGCATTATATAAAAATTTTCAACTCACGGCAAAAGTTTGAAAAATTGCATGTAATTATAATATTTTATTTAGTTAAATAAAAATTGCAAAGCAAAATTATATTACATCGATTATAGTTTCAACATCCTTACCTCTTACGAATTTTAAACAAAATAATAAATTGTGGTGGGTTAGCGTGGAAATTAAATTTTTTAAAAATATATTTTGAATAATTCTGTCACCCATATGTGGTTGACGCGGCAGTGAACTTATTGGCACATATTTTTTTAATATCGTAATTATGTTAATGGTAATATAAATAAGACAAATTTTGTCTTAATATCGTAATTATGTTATTAGTAATATAAATAAGACAAATTTTGTCTTAATATCGTAATTATGTTATTAGTAATATAAATGAGAAGAATTTTGTCTTAATATCGTAATTATGTTATTGGTAATATAAATAAAAAGTTTGTTATATTTTTTGAGAAACTGCGCTTCGATTTTTGCAGTTAAAAATTTTCTTGAAGTCATGTCGAGGTTAAAGTTTTAATACTTGGCAGTAAAGCACTGAACTACATCAAAATGACCATGACAGGTTTAAGTATCAAAAATTCGTCTTAAATACGTCTTCATCGCATCCTTAAATCCTCTTATAACCTCATTACACTCAAAGAGTCAAGCTTTTCCTATAAACTTTACAAACAAGCATAAGAAATTGTTAACAAATCCGACGCGTTAAATACTTTCGTCCAACCTCAACTACATAATACGGAAACTTCCTGTGTCAGTAACCGAACAGTGCTTACCTTATCATAATACATAAGCCACGAATAAAACAGTTCGCCAACAGAAGCTCATTAAAAACTGCTTGGATTAAAACACTCGCGCTCCGATTGCAACTGCGCGTTTTCACTATCGATATAAAATATAAACTCGCAGGACAGCAAGCGCTCCGGGATGCTGTCTAAATGAAAGTTGACTATTATTTATCGCGCGATGTCACGATTCTATATAGAATGCTCGAGCGTCGATTCGATTTACGGCCATCTAGCTTTCTCGTGGCGGAAAATATCGCCGGCAAATCGTGCCCGGAGTGGTGTATCAATTTGACGGAAACAAAAACCCCGGTTAATTTTTTCCCCGAGAAAACTGCTAGCCCCGGGTTCAGAGGTCGCGCCCGGACCCCCATCGATTCCGCTCGAAGCGCGCTCGTTCGCTCTGCACTGATACTCGAGAAGATAGAGAACGCAGAGGAAAGTTTTCCGATTCGTTAGGTTCTGTCGGAATCATTGAAAATTGTTCGAGTTCTACGTTATTTTAAGATAATATTTAATTGAAAATGTTTGTTCTACGTTTATATGAAATATATTTAAAATATCACATGTTAGTGAACAAAAATTAAACAGTATGCTGAAAAAATGATAAATGCAGATAATAAGAAATTGTTTAATATTTTAGACGGCGTATATTACTTGCTCTATCCAAACCTGATAATAATAGTAATAGTAATACTAAAAATAATAATACCCTCCCTAATAAAAAATACATAATAATATTAATACCAATCAAAGGTATCTCTGCCATCTAATAATAATACCAATTATAATAATAATACTAATAATAATAACAATCGAAGGTATCTCTGCCACCTAACCAAATAATTTCTCGTCAGCAAAATTTATATTTTAATCTTGTCAAAAACAAAATACCGTCTTGTCACGTCTCGAAAAACCTGCACACGTTCTCGCTTTTTTTGTAAATTCAATGCTCCAAGACGACGTTGTTTCAGATATATATAAAGTTTCAGACCGCCGATATTTAAATTACAAATATTGATATTACATTAAGAACATTGATATTACATTACGAGCATAAAAGCAAAGAGCGTTTTATTTCCAAAGCGTGACCCACGGCCGTGTAACATTCACGTCCGACTGCATGTTGACTTATACTACTGCGCCGTCCCGCGAGACAACAGTCATTTTTCATGCAAAGATCGTTCRTGCGCGTTTCTATCATTTGCATGATTTATTTTCTCGCGGGGCTCTTTAATACAACATTTCTCTGTTTCAGCTTCCTCTCGTTTCACCTTCGCCGAATTCCTGTCCATTCTACACCATAACTTATGAAACGGACAACGGACTGTAACTCGCGCGAGTCTTCCATTTACCAAAGAACCCATTTGTTTTCCCATCGACGCGCGTCGTCCGACAAAACCGCGCGTGCGCCMGAACAAAYGAGAAAAAAAAARGAAAACCGAGATTCCGAACATGAAAATTCAGAAGCGAGCGCGAGCGCGGCGAGAGTTCAATTATTCACGTTCAATTTGTTGGCATATTCAAACGTTTTAAAAATATTATCGCGGACCCCGGCGCGACCCGTGCGTTAAAAATAAAGTTAAAAAGCACGCGGCGAAAGCGAAAAATTTGCCGCATTTCATGCGGGCGCCCCCCCCCCCCCCCCCCCCGGCTCGAATGTTTCGGGCGTGTAATAATTTCAGAGGACGAACAAAACCATACGCGAACAAAGAAATTTTCCGCTGAAAATATCGTTCGACGATACAAACGACGGTAATTCCGAGGAAGACTTAAAATTATAATTAAAGCATTTTATGCGCGGTATTGCGACGGTTCTTGGGTTCAATTAAGCGTGGTAAATATTTGACATAATTTCGAATTACCGACGCACGAATATTTAATAAAGCGAAGCGAGCTATAATTTCCGACGTTTTCGTCCGATATAGAGTCATCGAGATTCGCTGTCTAATATAATTATCACTGCTAACCCCTTGCACTATGATTTCTTTTTTCGCTATGTTAATTAGCACTTATTCATCTTTAATAATTTCCTTAGTAAGATCAGACAATTTTTGTTTCTTGCATCATCTTGATATTTACTTTCGTTTCTATATTTTAATAACAGAAGAAATAAATTTTATTTCGATTTAGAAGAAATTAATAATATTCATATTTAGAAGAAATTAATACTATCCATATTTAGCAGATCTTAATAATATTCATATTTAGAAGAAATTAATAATATCCATATTTAGCAGATCTTAATAATATACATATTTAGTAGATCTCAGATGAAATTTTATTTATTTTCTCTGTAAATCATGCAGCTTCGAAACTATAAACGACGAAGACTGAAAGCGATATTTATTTGTAATTGTCAAATGTTCCACGAGCAATGACTTTCCAAAACTGGACGTAATCCTCTCTGATAAGAACCTTAGGATTAACGGCACCACCCTCACCGTCCACGCAACATTGCAGTTTGAAACAACAGTTTAATATATCGGATTATCAGCGGCAGTTAATCGTCCCGAAAACCCCGTAACCGGCCTGCGTGTAGGTTAAACAGGCTCCTGGTGTCTCATTGATAGTTGCGTCGAGCGTGGGACGTGAATATTTCATCCTAATTTCACGCGATTAAAGAATTTTAATTAACTGATAATCTGTGCATGGACAATGTCATTGCGTTAAACGATGAAAATCAGGGTGTGACGCGTATTGCGTTATAAATAAATGTTGCAAATATTAAGCAGTTAGGACAAAATTGAATAGGTGACGTATAAAGCGATAGAAAGTTCATGGTTTAACTTAATATCGTTATATTGGCGTTTTTTAAATAATAAATTGTGCAAAAGTGGTTTCGCGATTATTGGTGGTTTTTGTTCGTCTCAAAATGTTGAAAAGGAGATGTTATATAAGGAACGTTATTTGCATAATTCAAGATGCCAAGTAAATAATTTTTGTACATAATCTTGACGATAATTTAGGTAATTTTAAGAAATACAATCTCAGGAAAAACACCGTTCCCAAATTCCTCGGATTGTGTTTCTTTTTTATTGACAAAGTAAAATACGATTCTATTAAATTATTATTTGACGTGCACGAAAATATAAAAGTTAAAATGATCATGAACACGCACAATTAATATTTAAATAGTATTTGAAAAACTAGACGAGTTCATTGTGAAGCAATTCGCGAGACACTGTACTGAAAAGTCGACCAGCAGATACTTTCTTCGACGACTGTATTTCTGTTTCGCGTCTTCTTCACCGGATTACAAACGAAATACGGAATAAAAGGCAGGGTGGTTCGGCGCAGGGAGTCCGTAAGAGGAAAAGTAGAGGCGGAGTGAAAAATCGCAATGCTTATAGAACTCACCAGATATTGAGGAACTTTTCCCGCACCTTCCGCTTCATGCTGTCGCTCTTCCGACGATACTGCAATCTGCGACAAGAATCCGCGTAGATAGGCTCCGGAAGCTGTTTGTAGTAACCTGAAAATGACAGCAGCCCCGGTGATCGAACCGGAAACTTTGATGCCTTATCAATCGGGACACATTCCTCGCGAATTACGTTATCATTTTCTATTAGATGGGAAATACAATATTGCATTAGATTGACAAGTAAATTAAGGCGAATTCTTAAAACTATCGATAGTCAATTGTTTATCAAATGGCTGTTTATGTAACTGCGTTTCATTTATTTACGTTTCATTTGTTAACGTTTCATTTTTTAACGTTTCATTTATTAACGTTTCATTTATTAACGTTCCATTTTTTATCGTTTCATTTATTAACGTTTCATTTTTTAACGTATTATTTATTAACGTTTCATTTTTTAACGTATTATTTATTAACGTATCATTTATTAACGTTTCATTTTTTATCGTTTCATTTATTAACGTTTCATTTGAAAAGACAAGGCAACGAATAACATATTCAGAAAATTCGTCTGACATAAATTATTAACCGCAAGAAATTCCTCTTTCCCGATCATGAAATATTCGCAGCGAACGAAACACCGCACGGAACAATTCTCTTTTATACGGACACACGCCCGTCCCGTTTCAATCGTATTGCTAAATAAACTACAGACTCGGCCATGAATAAATACGCGCAATATTTTAAACGTCACGCGAAACTCAGTGCGCATGTTACGGGCCGCTGAAAATTCGTTGAAAGACACCGACGCGCGACCTATTCAAGAATTCATGCTTCCATTTAAAAAACGAAGCTCGGCCATCATGCGTACACTCCTGTACAAAAGTATTGGGACACCTCTGGAAAATTAGATAACTTTGTTAGAAACAAACGTGATTTTATCAAACTATAGCAACTAAGTTGTATATATTTAATGGTGTAAGAAAGATAATGTAAATCAAAGTTTATTTTCGGCAACGCATACATTTTAATTATTTCCTGAATAATTTCGGCGTTATTTTATTTTAATAAAATATATCGAATGACTATAAAACTCCCAGACATCATTTACACTAAACTAAAATTTATCTTAAACAAGAAGGTGTCCTAACAATTTTGCGTGGGAGCGTGTATCTCGAATAAACGATGCAAAAAAGAAAGGAACATCCGGCGAACCGAAAGTTTTCTCGTCGGTGGAAACGGGTCTTCCGTGGAAACGCCGCGACTTCGGCTAGAAAACTTCACGAGATAATGGCGGGTTTGCACTTCGGCGAGGGCGCACAGTATATATACGCATTTGGCTAGAAACCGAAGATAGGAATAGAGCTTGGGACGGTTCCTTGCACGGGCAAATATTTATTCAGCGGCAGGCGTATTCAGCCTGGCCCGGCGTGTTTATCCGCGCGTATATCCATCGTCCGCCGTCGGATCGTACGCAACGGGGCGGATTGATTTTTCGATTCGCGCCGAAGAGTCGCCGCGAGAGTTCATTTTTTTTCCCGAAACACGGCGAATCAAAAACTATGATCGCTCGTTCGACGTCCGCCCCCCTCCCCCGCCCGCGACTCGCGAACGGAAAAGCTACGAAAATCAGCTTCCGCGAGCGAACCGGTCGCGCAAAACGCTCGCCGATGCTATCTCCATTTTTTTTTTCGGTGCCGGAGCGACGTGTCGGATCGGCTTATAAGCTTTTAGTGTTTTTTCTGGCGCGCCGGCAATTTTTCGATCGGAAAAGGTGAGCCGGGGGGGGGAAAAAATACTGCCAGCGATCCGCGGGGCGGTTATGTTTTTTCGCGTAAATCATTCCTGCCTGTCGCGGATAACGCGGGAAGATTCATTTTACACGCGGGTTCGTTTCAAGTAACACGTGATACGATATTCAAGAATAGCGTTCCGAGGATATTATTCCGTCGAGATGTTCGGGAATTCCGTGCCGTCGCGGTGTCCAAAAATATCGTTTCCTTGAGGTGTTTAGGAATATCGTTGCTCCGCAATGTTCACGGATATCGTTCTTTTAGGATATTGTAAAATCACATTGATTTCTGATGTTATTAGATTAAAATTCCCGCGTGATATTCAAGAATATTATTTTCTTAAGATACTGAAATATACCATTTTCTCAAGATATTGAAATTTACCATTTTCTCAAGATATTGAAATTTACCATTTTCTCAAGATATTGAAATATATATTTTTATATGATAGTCTCAAGAACGTTATTCCCCGTGGTGCTCAAGAATATTATTTCCGCGCGGTATTTAAGAATATCATTTCCTCATGGTATTCTTCAAACTACATGTCATTCTTCGTAGATATTTTATAATAAGGAAAGACCATACAGCCATCGCGATAAAAGCAGAGAAATATACTCAAGAATTTCTTAAAAGCTAAAGTAAAAAACTGTGTCATCTACTGGAACAATTAACTAAAAAACGATAAAAAGCCAGAGAATTTTGAATTATCGATGCATTACTTTGAACATAACAAATCAATTTTTCCTAAAACTTCTTATAAACACCCGCGGTCCAATAATAGTCCGTATACTAATTTAGCGTGCGTTTTATTAGGGACGGTGCTTCCGGCGTAGCGTTCCGCGCGGTAAATGTGGATGCTTGATGGAAAACTTACTCAGCCAATTGAGCTGGTCGTTGTGTTCCAACTTGTTCTTGAAACTATCGACTTGCCGCTTGAGTTCACGAAGAGCGAACGATGGTGACGCGTACAGAGCTTCTTGCTGCTCCCGAAGTTGCCGTTCCAAGGCCGCCACACGTCTCTCGAGAGCCCACAGCACTTCCGCCTCGATCACCCCCGACGAGGCCGGATGCGCTCCGACGATCTTCAAGAGAGGAAACACGTTTTACGATCAACGTCCCAAGTTCAAATCTCCGTGTCTGCAGAAAGCATGCTCGCGAGGAAACGGTAATCGGGTAACAGGTTGGGACCGCCTGACGCGATCAATACAAACGTGACTGCTTAGGCGAATACAGACTTTCGGGAACCCGTTGACGGAGCCGCGAGGTTCGACGGAAAACAGGAAAACAGGATCGTCGATGGTGCGACGATCGATCTCTCGAAAAAATAACGCTTCGACGAGCTCCGTCGTGTTTTTTATTTTAGTCGTGTAACTATGCTGGTATTTAATCATGCTGGTTTAAGGATGACGGACAAATTGCTACAGTAAATCAATGACGTTTACCTTGTTGCGAACTGCGATCTGACATGATTAAAAACAGGGTAGAAAATGTTAACGAGTTTGACAATTCGAGTCTGAACGAACGATAGTTAATACTTTTTAGCGCTAGAATTATATTTTATAATGTCGCAAATTTCTGTAGACCGAGCTGTGATATTTTTGCGTAAATCGTGAAGACTAGTTTGACTATCGTGATAAGATATCTTTTGTCTGCTTATTTTTAGAAAGAAGAGAATTTAAAGACGTTTCTGTCGTACGAAATATATTGCGACGTCGACCAGGTTCGATACACTTACGTAAAAGTTCAATAGGTAGCTGCTGAAATCTTTAGGGAATATTCGTGTAGATGGAAACGTTTATAGTCGGCTATGCTCCTCGGATACTTTATCATATGCTTTTTGATATTGTTCTAACTAGACTCGATTTTTATGAAATGAGATACAATAGTTATATACACATTCATTTTTCTTTTTAATAATTTTAATGAGTTGACAGGAATATAGTTTGTAAATTCTTTAATTATAAAGACTGATTTGCATTTAAGTCGTTTTTCTCGTAAATGCATAAAATCCAATATAAAGAAAATCTCTCAACCTATAAATAAAATTTTCTTCAGAATAGATATTCATAAAAATGAATATTTATTATATTACGTTAATAAAAAGGAATTAATCAACCTGCCAGCAAGATAATATAAAATAATTATTATATATTATACCATTACAATATCGAAGCAAAGACAATAAACATGAAAATGTGCGGCCAACAAAGTTTCGATTATTCCACTAATTAAGTAACATACTAAAACAATATTTACGTGAAATTCGTACCTTTTATAATATCCCAACAATGAAGTTTTCAGTAACAGAAACAGTTCAAAAGCTTCGTGCTTATTTCCAACAGACCGAACAATGGTAAACGCGTGTGCGAAACATTTATTCAGTATTTTTATCTCATGCTATATTGCAATAAATCAATAACACGGTGGGCACTCTTTCTTGTCGCAAGATTCCGCGACGCGAAACCAATTAATCATACAGATCTGTCTACAGATATCGACTGCCACGCTTCGTCTACTAGACTGTATACAATTTTTCCATACTTTTTGATTTCCGCAGCCGTGTTTACGCGTTTTCCATGTACATCGAACATTCTCATCCCGATGAAGATCGGGGTCGGGTGATTGCGCGGGCTATTTTCGTACATTAATATTTCGATAATAATGAATGGTGACGCGTGCAACGCGCTATAAATCATTATCTGTTCCGTAGATCAAATCAGTCGCCATAGGCGTTTCTGTAAGTGCTGGTAAATTCCATTGTTCTACTCGCGTTAGGTTGGAACCGAACGTATTAACGAGTAATTCCATGAATTCGATCAATCGCTGCAACATCGTTTAATGACGCATGCAAACGCACCGTTTGAGCGACCAAAAATAATTACAAATTATTCGGCGCCGCCTTTTGTCCTCAGGTTGATACGATTTTACAATAAACATATGTATTCATTCATGTATTGTTTTAGTCTTGCTTTAATGAAGTCACACTTGATGATTATCGTAATTATTGACACTGACGCAAGAAATAATTTCTATTAATGTTGTGTGGGAAATTCTGTCGAAATTGTTGTTTATGAGAAAAATTATCGAGTTTCTTTTGCATATAATAATGTTATTGAAAAGCTTATTTATAGTGGAAAAAGATTTTGTCAAGTAAAGCGTTCATTGAATGTTGTCTAATTTGTAAAAACTTTTTCATATTACTGATATTGTATATTGATGTTGAATATTGAATATTGAATATTGAATATTGAATATTGAATATTGAATATTGAATATTGAATATTGAATATTGAATATTGATATTGATATTGATATTGATATTGAATATTGAATATTGATATTGAATATTGAATATTGATATTGAATATTGAATATAGATCTTAAATATTGCATTGAATATTGATATTGAATACTGATATCGAATATTAATATTAAATATTATTAAATATTATTAAATATTATTAAATATTATAATAAAAATGCCAGAAGGTTTAAATGAATTCTAATTCGACATAGTTCACGCCACTGACTTTTACTGTTCAGTACGTTCATTATACCGTACGAGAAATTTTAAAATTGTTGTAAGAAAGTACGGCGTAGATAATTTCTGGACCATTACCTCGAGAACATAGGGCGTGTCCGGTGTGTTCCCCGGCAAATTAGTTGAGACGTTTAGGAGCTTCTCCCCCTTGCTAAGCTTCACGATATCCAGAGGGCCAGCCTCTGCTGCATTTCTAAAGATTTCTGTAACAAAAAAACATTTGCCGCATGAGCGAACACCGCGCGTCCTTTTATGTCTTTTTCTCTAAAATATTAACCCTTTGACGCACAGATTTGTACCGGGGACCGGGCACTACCTTTGAGCAAAATAAAAATTGTTCCGCAAGGTAAATAGGAAGTTCCCTGTCTCGTTAATTGTAACGAGCTCGTAGCGGCGCGGCGCCGTTCTTTTGTCTTCGCCGCTCTGTATCCCGCCCCGTTCACTTTTGCCATAAATATTATAAAATTCGCGGACTAATTAGAATTGTATCAAACGGCATACACTGGTCCGATGATTAAACAAAATCGAATCCCTTTCTGTTTTAGTTCAACGTTTCATGGACAACACATAGAAGTCTATTATCTGGGCGACGAAGGTGTCGCGTCAAATTCGCTCTTCGAATCTATCTTTTTTTCGTATGAAACACGATTCCCTGGTAAACACTCGACATTTATAATTCAGTGTTAAAGTAATCCGATCACGTTGTAACCCGTCCCGGATCGTTGTCAAAGTCTCAGTTACTAAATTCCCAATATTTCAGTAGTATAGTGTAACAATGGTCGTCCATTCCATACGAGAGCCGCCCGGCGCTCTTGTTTCCTTGGTAAACACCGTGAAATGCTGACACGGCGCAGTGTCACTGTCATAAGCTTTCCTGTGATGATCACCCTGTGTTTAAATAAAGTATCGATTCGCGCGACCCGCTCGCAGATTTGCAGAAACATTGCGTGCCCGTTCGCAACAGTCGCGCGTTTCGTTTAGATGTAGAATTTACATGGAACGTTCATTTTAACGATCGCAGCGACAGCATAAAAATAAAAGAAAATTACAATAAAACAAACCTGATTATCGAATATAAATTCAGTTCTACGGATTGATGAACCTTTAATTAATAAGGCAGTGTAGTGTAAATTCTAGATTTCTAGGACGTTTACGGAAACTTTTTCGTAGCAATAAAATTCTGAAAAATGGTTGAAAACTGAGCGATTTCGCGAATCATTGAGCAGCTGGAGCAAATCATTCTCGCGCATCGACACAGCAGTTAGCTCGAGAAACTGTTCACGGCAGATTTTCTACTTACCCAGTAGCAGACATTCGCGCAATAATTCAGGCGGGCGGGACGTTTTCGGGGAGCGCGCGCGGCGCCCAATGTGTTGAACACGTGACTCATTTATTACGTAATGGACGCGTTCGAAACCGTGGCTCGCGCCGTAACGAACGACGTCGCGTTGAAAATCGACGGGCAAGAGCCGTTCACCCGATCCGCCGACCGAATACATTATTTAAATGTTGCTGCGTGCCGTATCCGCCCCGGTGATATCGAGCGTAACGCGGCCGGGAACAACAATTTATAAGTGCATGTTTTATTCATAATCGAAACGGACTGTCCAGTTACGCGTAACTCGGGCTAACGCGCGTATTATCCCGGCGAAATTACTGTCACGCGGGGACACAATGCCGGGGTTACGACAGCCGTAACACGTTCGTTTCCCTTCGCTTTCAGCGGATGGCTAAATGATTTAGCGCGACGAACTGCCTGGAACCACCGGTGGCAACATGTGACACGGAATTTAAAGTGCCCGGGAACACTTCGCGCTTACTCTTCTGCTTGCGAGTTTAACCCTTCAGCGGCTTCGAAAGTGCAATCAACGCGCCGCAAAATGCACCGGTAAGCCTCAGTCGGGATAAAGTTGGCCGACCCAAGAACCTCCCCTAATACGAGGCCACAGCTTTTTGGATTATAAATGTCGCATCGACACTTCTTCGTTACTTATTAACTCTATTCTTTTGTTATATTGTCTGCTTGCCGGTGTGCAGGTCAGTTTATGTATACTTGTCATTGTAAGTGGACGATTATTTTCATAAATGTTGCATAGTGTATTCAACGAAGTTATCTTCGAAATTTTTATTATAGTGCATAGATGACAGATTTTGAAGCTCTAATGCCAAAGGGGTGGGGACAACCCAGAAGAAGGCGGGGCTAATTTAAAAGAGGGCGGATCAACCTTAAATGAGGCGGGGCGAGTACAAAGGGGCTGGGTCAGTCCAAAAATAGGAGGAGCTAATACAAAAGTAGGAGGGCCAATTCAAAACAGTAGAAGTCAGTTAAACAAGGGAGGAATATTTATTACTAAACGTGACGGCATATTTGTTATAACGAAAATTGCCAAGTTCGATAGACAAATTCATCAATCTTAATCGCATTATAAAGTACATCTTTTCCAACTATTAAACGGATATATAAGCCTAATTCTACATTAAAAAATTTATTTCAAAAATGAATAAAAATTATTGTCTTAATCAACAGTAACCGATTACACTACTGCTTATTGTGTTCCACGTCCAAACAAGTTTAACAAGAAAATATACACTGCCATACATCTGAAGCCATACATCTTCTTCAGCAATGTTCACACCATAATCGACAGAACATTCTGTTAAGTACCAAAACTCGTGGACACGGATCAAAAAAGTTCGCCGCTGTGTGAAATCGTTTAACGTTGATCCGAAGCCTGAACTCTATAAATTGAACGGTGAACAAACTCGCGGGGCATAATGAACTGACAACGTGAATTAAGAACAAGCGTATAAATCTCGGCACGGTGCAAATAAAATTACCATTTAACAACCAAGCCACGCAACCTATTCGGAGGGTAACGGCGCGGAGGGAGGGGGGGGGGGGGGGGGGGAGGAGGGGGACCGTGAATGCGGCAACTTAGAGAAGCGCGCCTGATGAATGCCGCGCGTAGACGGGGAGCAGAAAATATTCTTGGCGCTATATTATAGAGGATTAACACGTTCCTCAATGAGTAATGGTGGCGCGAACGCGGCCGCTCGGCAACAATTAATCATCGGTTCGTAGATGCACGGTATAATGTAGATTTATACCGGCAATAAACCGATACATGTTACCGCGTCCAAGTTGCAAATAATAAACGACGAATTAGCGAGCGCGCTGCAGGTAGCTAAATAATAGCGGCCGCTGTCGCGAACGCGTTTCGTGCTAGCGCGTTTATTCGCTGCGCCGTGGACAACGGTGAATTTGTTAGTTGCGAAGGCTCGTTTATACTTGTGACGAAAGTGACGTTTATTCTCCCGATGCGATGCGCAAAGTGACAGAAAGCTGCGGAGCATAGTTTTTCGATCTTTTTATACAGGCGGAAAGCTTTAATTAGTAAATACAATGGATAGAAAATTTTTCGAAATTTCTGTTAGATGTTGTAATAAATTTATAATTTTAAACGTTATAATGAATTTATAATTCTAAACGTTATAATGAATTTATAATTATAAACGTTATAATAATGCCAAGCTCGTGCAAAATTCAAGGCTTTTGGTTTGATCTCCGTGGAAATTTGTCTGATCTTTATGCATGTACAATTTAAATGGTCTGACTATAGCTGGCTACTTCTACTGGCTTTAATGTTTCGAAATTTTCAAACGACGACGTCGAAGAATATTTTATAAACCTGCTAGAAAGAAAGAGCATCGATTCCGAAGTAACCTCACTTGCAGTAGAAATAGAGGACAATAGCCAGACGGTGGTCGAATTAAAGCCGTATACAAATTGCAGAGATTTAATAAAACTCAGATTCGCTCTCATTAAAAAGAGAACATCAATGGAACTAATTTATATGTACACCTCAATCTATTTCCATCACATCATTTTCTCCCTGACTATTTAATTTCACACGAAATTGTTTACGTTCTCCGAACACAACCGAGTATTACATTCCCTGAAACCCGAGCATTACATTTCCTGTAACTCGAGAATTACATTCCCTGTTTTTCGAGGATTCTACAAAATGAAAAACACGCGAACCGACGAACAAATTAGAACGTTTAAATTACCTTGACGCGAATTATGATCCGATACCACGGTTTCCACAACGAAGAAGAAGTCGAAGGCGCAGGTGAACCGAACGCGTGTTCGCCGGTATAGGTCCGCCGTTCCAGTCGCGATGCAAAATTGCGTCCCTTTGACGTCGCATCGGCGAAGCTCCTTTTCCCGTCGTATATTTTACGACGACTTCACAGTAGAATATCCCGAATATATTTTATCGATTCGACGGGACGTAACGTAGGCACGGACGCGCTCCCTTATATCAAGAAGATACATGATTCCGCCGTATGAAAAATGAGTTTTCCCGCCGGACGTCATACAAGGACCATTTATAAAATTCAGCTGTTGCTCTTTCTCCATTTTTCCGCGCGGCCAACAGCTTGTGCGCTCAGCCCCGCTCACGACAGGGACGGGTACGCGAGGCGAGATGAGCGACGGATCGACGGAGTTTTAATTAAATTTCCTTTGCTTTGATTTCGCGAGACCGGACGGAACGCGTTCCCGTCCGTGTAAGCAGTTTCTCGTTATGGAATACACGCGTTTTATCGTGTCGCTGTGTATCGTCGATTCCCGAGGTCTAACGGACGATTCTTCGCCGACGTCCCCGCCAATTTGTTCGCCGGCAAATATATAAAATAAAATATAAGACGGTTTGCCCTTTTGTCGGTGGAAAATCCCTCGGTGACCTGTTTCGCCGGGCTGAAACCGAATTGAAATCGAAGAAAAGCGGATTGATAGGAGAGGACGACGAAATTCGCGGAAAAATATTTCCGGCCGCGACTTTTCCCTTCGCGCGTTAATTTCGCAGAATGACGGCGGAAGAAGTGTGGTTTCGCGATCCGTAAAAACGTGCTTCATTGTACGACGCTGGAATTCGATATATCGAATCCAAAATTATTCATTTATGATTGAAATTACGACGTTGTCAATACTTTGATATTCGTCCTTCAAGGATTAATATTAAAATACAAAATATTTGATCTACCATAATTTTTATATAATTTATAATACTAATAAAATAAATAAACTAAAATTAAGATAAGAATCTTACTAATTAGCTGCATTTAATTTTTATTTGCCTAATATTCTAATCAAAGTTTTGTTTGTACAAAAACTTGCAAAACAGCATTAGAAATATGCATAAACAAGCTTTAATAATTTAAGAGAGTTAACGAGATCCCAAATGCTAAATTAAAAATAAAGGAGCTGTTACTTATTTATGAAGACCGATGAATACTTTGTCATTCGTTGTAGATTAGTAAAAGGAAATTAAAAAGATATATTAAAAATTCTCCAAAAAAGATTAAAAACACAGTTAAATTTTCTTCCGCATTTCTTCGTCAAACGATGTTTCTAAGCAACAGTATAAATCATTTTCCGGTGCAAAAACTCTTATTTTTATCGTTGCCTTTTATTTCATGACATTTATCCCGAACCTCGTTTTCTAATAAAATCGCCCTGCGACGTTAATGATCTATTTTTAAACGCAAGGGAAAACTTTGATTCGAACGGGTCGCGACTGAACAAGTATCCGAGACAATAATTGCATCAACGGGTTAATTGCAACCCTCCGAGCGTCTCTGTTGACCGGACCCCCGGCGTCGCACCGTTGCGTCAGAGGACGCGGCGCGGCGATGCTTGTTCACCGCAAAACATTCCGAGCGGGGAGAGAAGAACGAACGCCGGCAGCAATAAAAGATTATTCCCGCCGTCGATAATGCCGGTTCGAATTACCGAATCAAATATTAGCGCAGCGATCGCTAAGGAAGAGAAGGGGCGGTGGTACGTCGATGAGTTACGCCGGAGAGAAAAAAGAACGCGGGTGACCCGTGCGAAAACGCGGAGAACGAACGAGTTCTTGAATTAGAATCGGGGACGCGGCGCGGAGGTCGAAGGTGCAGAGGCCGTGGTTTACAAGCTATAAAATTCAACGCGGTACGCGCAATCGTTTGCCGAGTAAACTTTTTTAATTGACTCAGGGGGGCGGGGGGTGGCCGCGGGAGGCCATCGGGATCCACGTGGAACCAATTCGAAATGCTTTTCAGATCGGACCGATTGTTGCAATTTGCGATTGAACCTTGGCGCACCTATGATTTTTGCGGGTGCTCTGGTGGCGTTGCAATTCCTGGCGATAGGGTTGTGATAGTTATGTAGGTTGTGTTACGATGTCGGTTATCTTATGATTTAGTATATGTTAATATGCTGTGTCGTTAATATTTTTACTGCCATCCATTGATTTTATATTTATCAAATAACACGTAATACATTTTTCTATTCTTTTATTTTGTGTATCTTTTTAATGTTCTGTTATTTTGTATATTTTTTAATAGAAATATTTAACGTCTTATTCGATCAATTCAAAGTTTAATTATAATCGAAAATGGAACACAGACACAGCAATGGAACATCCCACAGTAGAGTTGAGTATAGTTAAGAATAAAATTTTACTCGAATTTTATCGAATTAATTCTACTAATAATATATTGAATAAATTCTTCAAATTCAATAGATTATTTGAGTAATCTTTGACAGGATGTATTAATAAAATATATTTGATGGAAGAAGATGAAATAAAAATATTGCAATCTCGTTTCTTCAACAATTCACCTGAAGCAAATAGATTATCGATTATAAATTCGTAATTATAATTTTGTAAAAATTAAAAATGGTACAGCTCAAAACAAATTTGAAATCTATTATTTATTCTAAAATCACACGTTCTCGTAACTATTTTCTAGAACGGAAACGATGCATATCTATCGTACGTTCGATTGCATAAAGCTTCCAGATGTCACTTCGCTATTGGACACCCTTTAATCCGAACTCGATGAATTATCAGGATGACACATTATTATGTCGACTTCGTAACATTATTAGACATGCGCTATACCCTGCGGGCTACTCTCCTAAATACCTATTTAGATCATTCACGACCCGCTGATACGACTGTCATCCATATTGGGGTGATGCGCCCAATGGGGGATAACGTGTCACCTGAATTTGGGTGGCACGTCAGTGGCAACGTGTTAATACTCGCGGGATGACGCTGTCAGCTCGAATCGAGCCTCGGCATGCCGTGGATAAAAAGGAATTTCCACGTCCTGGCATTTTTAAAGAAGCGCTGCATTGTAACGTGTATTGTACATAGCAATAGTACGTAAAATAACAATAGCAGCAATTGTGGACAGAATAAAAATAAACGTTGCAGATAACGTTCGACTCTACAGGTAAAACAATTTTCAAATCATCGTAATTGGCTAATTAACACTTTAAAACGGTGTTCAAAGAAATAACAGAAAAAGTGGGAGGCAATGTTATCTAACGCGATCGTCTGATAAAAAAATAAAGGAAAAATAAAGATATTTCAATCCAGGAATTTTTGTTAATCATTCTCAGTTTCTTTGATAAGATTACTTTTTATCATAAATTATTAAAATGCGCTGATAATCAAAGATGTGAAAAAGATTTATTTCATTTCAGCTTCGCGTGTAACACAGAGAATGATAAATTAAAAAATTAAAAATCTACGATGAATGAAAAATACGGCGCTTATGAGATCAACGCCACCTAATCGATCAATCGGACATTTCTTAAAACGATTAAAAGCGAATCAAGTGAACGTAGGAGAAACTCACTCGACACTATGTAAATTTTCATAATAAAAAATTCGATCTTTTAAATATTGAAAGCTAGAATCAAGTCGTCCAGCTTTTTGTCATCTCGCCGTAAATAATCTACATACTGTTCATTAGAGAAAGGGAAGCGTCTCATAATAAATGTCCCTCTCGACAAAGAGAACTGCGAAGAATATTCAAACATCGGCGTCCTCCGTAAAAGCAAATCCGCGTTAGATCACTCCGCGGATTCCGCAGCGATACAACGTGATCCGTGAGCGTTCGTAAAAACTGATTAGCCTGGCAACGTGGGTCGCATGTCGCGCGTAGACCGTTCCAGGCACGAGAGAGGGGTTCGCGGCGTACCAGCACGGCGAACAACGTGTGTCGGAGGCCGAAATCCCGGCCGTGGACAACGTGTGCCAGCAACATGGCAGAGAGAGAGAGAGAGAGAGAGAGAGAGAGAAAGAGAGCGCAGCGGCCAGCTCACGGTAGCACGATAGTGTGTCGGTGATTCACCTAAAACGGGGTTAAATTGCCGTAAACCGATGGAACCGCTTTCGGTCCGGCCGCGGGTCACACCCGTCGTGCACCACCTTCGGACCGATATTAGAGGGTTCGTTTCGCGGTTCCTCGTCGCCCTGCCCTCCCTCCGCCCCTCCCCCTCTCTCCGTTCCCCACCTCGCCCGGCAACCCTTCCACCGGGTGTCCCGCCCCGCGCGCGCGAAACCCCTCCCCCTCTCCCTCTCCCTCCCCCTACGTAGTCGCCGGTCGGTGTCTCTCCCACGCCCCGGGCCTCGAGGCTGATACGCGCCGCGGCCGCGAACCGAAAGTCGAGTTAACCGGGTCCGGTGAAATCAAAGTGGTTTGTGTGTCTTCCTACCTTCGACTGTGCGTTCCCGTGCGGTTCCCCCGCTATGCACGGGCGTTGAAGAACGCGCGTGAGGCGTTCCGCGCTAGCGAGGAGAGGAGGAGAGGTGCCGTAGCCAGAAGAGTGTCTCGGACCGGCTGGGCTTTTACAGACGCGCGACTCGTCCTGGCTCGCAACGAGAGAAGCGCGGCCGTCTCTCCGTACGAAACGAAACGAGCGTGGTGGCACATATACAGAGAGCCGAAAGAAGGGGGGGAGAAGGCCTATCTTCCGACCGTCCATTGGCTCTAATAGGATAATGAAACGTGAATCATGGATGTACGGCGGACGATTATATTTTTATTGTGACCCACGCTCAATTTATTCATTATTTTGTTGAGGCCAATATCATTGGTACGAGGTGTAGGAAGCCCATTGCGGTCGGAAAGCATCGCTCGAGAGTTCCTACGGGATACGAGCCGTACGGTGGCTGTTATTACTTTTTATTGTGCGTCCCACAGAATTAGAAAATGAACGTGTGTATAGGACGTGGATGTATAGATGGATTAGCCACATCCTCGATGACCGTGCCCCGTTCGGTAATAACGATATAATTGTCGTCGATAACTACGAAATTGCATGGCGGCGGCGCTGCGCCCGGCTCTCTCTCTCTCTCTCTCTCTCTCTCTCTCTCTCTACGCCGGTTTCATTAATTTATGACGAATTCTTATTGGACCCCGTTCTTCCGACCGGTTCGTTTGATTTTGGGAGCACGAGGGTCGGGAAATTCTTTTTTCTTAGACTCGGCTGGCTTCTACATTGTGAGACAGATAGATAGATAGATAAAGGGAGAGAGAAAGTTGGATATTCTGTGCTTCTCGGTTTCGATATATGTACAATAATAGGCTCGAATACTCAGAACAAACATTTTCCGTATGATCTGAAAAATATGACGCTTATTGTATCGAAATTTATACACCAATTCTATTACACACCTACGACAATATCATTCAAGGGAGAGAATGAGATTGAAGATCAAAAGAAGAGAATTTCTCAAAAAATCTCCAAAATACAGTAGCAATTTAATTCGCAAACCAACAAATTATTTGGATAATTATCACGTAATAATTCTGTCTGAAATTGTTATTTGACACTAGAATTATCAAGTTAAAACGACTGACTTTCGATTCTTCCTTTTTGCCATAGAAGTGTTATTCTTAGAAATATTTGCACGAACTTTTTCGTTGAAACACATATTATAATAAAAATTGTAAGAAGTTTTTTGAAATTTCTTACGATTTTTATTATAATATCTATTATTATAGTTATTAGAGTTATATATATATAGTTATAATTTATTATTATAATAGCATCGAAGAGCCTGTTACTTGGCTTTCGGCTGTTCTAATTATTGAACACAATGTTGTCACTTTAAACACAGTGATCCTTACTAACTTCTACAATAAACTATACAGATCACGTATAAATTATACATAATCACGTCCCCACCGCATAAAGAATCGTCATAAAAGTTATCGTCGTCTGTCGAAACCAGCAGCTGTCCACCGCCATCGTAGACACCCTCGCGAAGTTATGGTTCCTGGCCCGACGCGTCCCCTATTTATCGTAGATTCGACGAAACAATAAAATGACGAACCCTTCCACGAGTCCGTATAATTCAACCATTTCGTGCCTAGTCGAATACTCGAGCTGCGGTTGACCATATCGAATGCGCCCTTTCCCTGGACCGATTCGCTACACGTGTTCCACTCGAATACTCGAGCTGTGTATGTGTGTGCGTGTGTGTGACACGCGAAACCGTATTTTCTCGCATAAAACCGTGCTGGTCGAGCCTTTTTTTTCTGCATGGCATTATATTCTCGTCACGTCGTTTTTATGTATTTTTCCAGGTGTTCCCTGCAGAGAATAATGCATGCGAGAGAGCGGTCGGATGTGCAAATTGGTTGCTATTTGGCCAACGTTTTGTGCCCCGGCCGATGTTCAATTGTTTTTTTCGTCGGCCGTTGCATATTGCAACACGTTTACTATGCAGATTCCGCGCCGTGAATTAAATCATTAAAGCGTATAACAAAGCTTCATTTCGCTGGGGCAGAATTGTAAAACCGAAATTACTTCTTGTTTCTTGATATTCCAGTGTTTTAATAATGTTCAATTACAACGATCGTCGTCGTTTAATTGTTAGCTGTCGACGTGTAATTGAGAGCGACACGTGCGCGAAATTTCAAAGTTTAATTGAACAATTGCGACACGTTCGAACGTAAAAATGATTCTATCGGGGAGCATGGATATCTTTGAAATTCATTCCGCAGCAGGTGCGAAGGGAGTCCTGAATATTTTGCCGTTATCTTCGCAATGTCTGAGGTATAATAATTTAGTTAGGGTTAAATTTAACTCGGCACTGCTATCTAACAATTAATGAAAATATATTTCACGATAATTACCGAATTTATAATTTATATTGCTTAAGTGTGCGAAGAGTGATTTAATCGATGATTAACTATACAACTCAAAAAGCCCTGTATCCCTTTTTCCTATTTCATATACAAAAATTACCACTTCTAGGATGACGTCTACGTCGGCGGAAGTCATGAAAGAGAATTCGCAGGAGTTGAAATTCTTCCTCGGCGTTTGAAAAATATTTTCAACGCCGAGAGATCTATTGCCCTCTGTGTGCTTCGGATGGATTCCGCTTCGACAAGGAGAAAATAACTGTAGCCGAACAACTAGCTAGTTCAGGTATTATTTAGAAAGATCTGGCGTAGTTTCTAAATTTCTTTAGGCCGCGGCGAAAGTGGCCGGCGCAATCGGAAAATCAATAATCGCATGAAAAGGGGTTCTTGATACCCGTCCGAGTTTCACGAAACGACTATTTCAGCAGTCGCCAAGGGGATTCGTTACGTGGAAACCGATGCTTTTCCAATAGCCCACCGAACCCTCTGCGGCCTCTCCCTTTGAAAAATGAAGTAACCGCTCGCAGTCTATCTCGCGTGTCCGACCGTTCCGAGCCCATCGTGTCCCAATGTCCCGGAAACGGCCGTTCGACGGCCGTCAATTTCGGTCCGCTCGATTTCCGGTCGGAATCGCCCGGCCCCCGTCGAAACTCCTCTCTCTCTCTCTCTCTCTCCCTCTCTCTCACTCGGTTCGCGCTGGTTCGATTTTACGGGAAAAAAATCGACGCTGATTGGACCGGCGCTGGGGAACTTACGCCGGGGAACTGGTTTTATTTTCGGCACGGCTCGGTTGCTCGCGGCGCGGAATTTTCACTGAAACCCGCCGACTGAAACTACCGGTAAACGGGCGGCGGAACTCTCCCCCCCAAAAAAAGATATTGTTATCACGGGCACGGCTTTAACGAGGAACACCTTAATGAACTTACGCGGAGCAAAGTTGCCAATCCTCCCCTCCCGCCCCCCGCGCCGTGTCGCGAGCCTTTGTTCCCGGGGAACACGTACCGAACGCGAGCGCGATGCACTCCGCGCCACCGTTCGGAATAATTAGTAGTATTCAGGCGCTGCGGGGAACAATTAGGAAGTTCCGAGTAATAAACGCCCGGCCGTGGACGCTATAGAAATATTACTTATTCGGTAGAAAAATATTTCCGCCCTGTTAAATATTCCTCGGAGCTACCGCCGTGCGAATTTTCGCGAATGTAATTCAGAATTTCAACGAACATTACATTACGAGATTCTACGGTCGGCGGTGTATTATTTGTGTAGGTGGAACGGCATTGTGGCGGCGTTTTTAACGGGTATTTGCTTAAGCACAGACGGATCATTATTACTTGCGATTTATTATGGGAACGATGCAAGTATTCTACCGAATGAAAATTCAGAATTAATTTTCGGTATTAACTCTTTGCAGCTGAAACGATTTTAGCTGTACGTTTGAAAGTATTTTTTCGACTTATAGTGTTTCCATTGTCTTATGGTTTATACAACGGTTAATGTACTTATAATAATATACTTTTAATAATTTTTCAAATATAAACTTTCACGATATATAATAAAATGGAATTAAAATGTATTTAAAATTTTGGAACGTGATAGAATAATTTCAGTGGTCCGAGTCACCATTCGAGTGCGAAGAATTAATTCAGTATTAATATTCTTTACCAATGGCAATTTTGAGATGTTAGTAAACATTTCCATACCATAACTAAAATTTAAAAATTCTCAAATTTTTACGGGTCCAGCCGTTCCTATATTTGTCTGAGATTTCGGTTTTTACATTTCTCCAAATATTTCTCGCATATTTTCCGGTATTAATCTATCGCAATAAATCCAAGTACAAATAATGTAATTTTTCGAGCTGCTGGAATAATCCGGCTTAAAAGAGGAATAAGAAAACAATAACTGCAACAAATATTTGTTTCGATTAGATACAAACAGCATCTCTGTGCTTTTATAATACGCGTATATATAGAAAATATTTAAAAATTCGAGATAAACACTTTACAAATCCTTCGGTTCAACCTGTTAAACAAACGAAATATTTCGTCACGCCAGGAAAATAATTTCTGTGACGACTGAAAATTTAATAAAAATTTAACGCTTTCCTTTTGAAAGAAAAATTACAGAAAATATTTGACCGAGAATTTTTGCAGAGCATTGCACATATTTAATATACGAAATATTAACCCTTTGCACTCGAGCCTCTGAGGCGCCATGAAAAATTATTGTATCGCGTTACAAAATAATTTTAACACTATAATAACATCATTTAAAATTATGTAACATTATTTGACACTGTAATATTATAATAAATTCATTAAATACATCAAATACGATAAAATAAAGAGAGACGATTTTAAATATCGAATTAAAATAGCTCGAAGCGCAAAGGGTTAATATTTGAAAATTCTACGTTTGAACGCTGGTCGTCCAACATCCAAGATAATCTTTTCGCCCGAAGAAAATCGTAGAATAGTTTTTACAGAGCTCTCGAAGGATCCTTTTGCAAGAAGGATGCTGTCGAACAGGTCATTCTCGCTTCGGGCGTGATAAAAAAGCTACGTTCAATCTTGCTACTCCGGACATGTATTGAAAGCCCGAGGTCGAAGTAAGGGATGTCCGCGGAACGTTCTGATTGATTCACAGGCGGGGTTACACGAAGCTAACCTCACCACCCTAATCGATACATTTGTACCTGAACAGTTGGTTCATTGCACCAGGCGGGCCCGTGAACATACGGAACAATTCGTACAACGTGCGATTCGTATTAACGAATGCGGCGTAATGTGATTATCGTTCATGCTCGAGCTGGCTTTCGAATTTATGCAGCCATGAGCACATCCCTTGCGGAGGGGTATCGACACTTTCGATACGAGTGAGACCTACTTTTTCTACTCGTCTCTAGTTCATCTACTATAGAAACTGTGACGAACACTGAGCAACAAATTATTTTATATGTTTATTTATTTTATTACATTTTTCTTGTAAAATTGATTACTGTTGTTAAAATTAATTATTACGAGTAGAATTAATTTACCTATTTTAGATTCTATCCTGTAGTTCGTATTTATAGATTAAACTTTTAGCTTTGTAATAAATTATGAAACATAAGCTGCATCCTCGGAGGTATTAGTATAATCACAGGTACCGTGTTTAGCTGCCGTTGCATTAATCTTTACTGTGCATTTAGGATGCGCAATGTCTTAACAGAACTTTATTATTCTGTTAATTTATTACTAAATTACTTGGTAATTTTGACCAATTTTCAATTCGAATAGATAAGGTCATCATCGGCTAAGCGGTTGCAATTAAAATTCTTTGAGTGTCTGCCGGAATCGAGTAGAAGTTTAGAACACCAATTACGTGGCATTACACGCATTACGCGCACGTGGTCTCAGCAGAGCAGAAGCAGAAATCCCAAGATCGCGAAAGCCGAGAGACGCATCGGGGTGGTTTCATATTCTCGGAAATTGCTTTTCTCACAATCAAGATTATACACCCTACCCACGCGGATTGTTGTGTAATTAACAAAATCACTAAGAAGCGCCCAGTGACGATATTTTAAACACAGTTTAATTACAATGTTGCGGCGCGGTATATTTCCAGTGTTATTATTGGGCCGGTAATCAATACAGCGAAACCCTTGTGTACCGATATCGAATCGGGAACGCGAGTTTTTGATTTTAATTACATTTTCATGTTACCGATACGGGAGCATTACAATCTCGTTAACAGTAAATGAGTTCCTTTAATTGGATTTCAATATTTAGACGTGCAACCGGCTACGACAAACCAATTTGATCCGACCAATTTCGATCCGCTGGGAACCGCTTGTATACAAACATTTCAATTAACCACATAATTAGTTGTTCCACCATGAAAAAACAACCTCGGAATAAAAGATACACCGAGCATATCGATGATTAACATTGTAATAAAAATATTTCCATAATTCAGCGAACGTTCAGACATTTATATATATATATTTTTATTGCATTAGAATGGAATAACAAACGCCCGCTTTTGCAACGTTTATACAATGAAAAAATCGGTCCCGGCGCATTCGTTGTTTTCGAAATCATCGGCGTTCCGCGGATAAACAAATTACAGTGCACGTTAATTGAAACCGTTGTTAGCAGCTTAAAAAACCATTTCTGCGGGGAATAAAAAAAAAACTATTTTTCCGAAAAAATACACCGTGATTTCTGCGACCAGGGGCAACGACGAGGTTTTATCGGTTCGTAACCGCGTACGGAGAGAAAAAAAAAGAGAATAATAGAGCGTTTCTGTGCGAGCGTGTCGGATAATTGATATTTTAATTGGCGCCGTGCAATTCGTTCGTTAACATTCGCTAACAATGTTATGACGTTTTAGTTACCGCAATAATTTCGCGGTCGGGCAATCGCCGCGAAATCAATACTACAATATTGGTACGGACAGTTTACTAATTCCTAACCGCCGGAGACGATCGAACCGGTGACCATATAATTATGCTATAAAATTGTTCGTTAACGATTCGTTGGTTCGAATTAAACGTGGGCGGGAGGGCCATCGTAAAATTGTGCCGTAGAAATGATTAGCGGCACGCGAGCAACCAATAACGAAAATACAATTTTCCCGGTCTAGCGGTGTCGTAGATACGTATTATTGGCCGTACGATTTCATATTTCCATAATGTCTGCTAATTAAGCGCAGCATACCGAGCTAATTATAACCAGCTAATTATACTAAACCTGTTTATCGGCGATGCTCTGGTCACACGATATTTACAATGATCTGTAACGCGAAGCGGGAAAGCAATCGAATTTACAAGGAACGCTCTTCATTCTATTTGTCGAGCTTCAAATAATGTATCAGTGCTATAGCATTCGTTGTGATGTAATCTTAACATGCACGCCATGATAATATACCTGGATGTCAAAAAATTTAATTATTATTAATAATTAATTTTATTTTTATCATACTTGTCTTACTAATAGCGAGACGCATTTGCTATTTAAAAATTATATTATATTATTATTTTAACAACAACAATATTTATTTTATCTATCTCATTCATTTTATTTTTATCATACTTGTTTTACTAATCTCGAGAGGTATTTGCTATTTAGAAATTATATTATATTATTACATTATTATTTTATCAACAACAATATTTATTTGATCTATCTCATTCATTTTATTTTTATCATACTTGTTTTACTAATCGCGAGAGGTATTTGCTATTTAGAAATGATATGATATTATTACATTATATTACTATATTACTATTATGTTATATTTACTGATTAAAAATTATATTAACTTGCCATAGAAATTTACAATGTTCGACATCGATGACCAAGCAGAAACCGTAACCTGTACGCCAGCGTTTCCCGAACGAGAAGTTCCGAGGCTGTAACAACGATTTCGAGCACAATCTGCGAAAGCGAGGGGGGGCACAAGGAAAATTAATCACGGGGCAATATTTGAAATCACGATCCAATTCCGCGGCGAATGGCGCGGCGGCGAGTTGCTCGGCATTTTTCGGTTAACCACACGAACATAATGAACTTGCAAAGCAATCGAAAGGTAGAGAGAGAGAGAGAGAGAGACCTGAAAAGGTTTTCGCGATTCCCAGTTTCCGTGGCAGGGTCGGTTGTCCAGAGATAGGAAATTTCGCGATGCCGGCTAACCAATAAGGGTCAATTCAGGCTGGATAGCCGGCGTATCGATTCACGGCGGGGGCATCGTCGGCATGTTTTTTTGCGGGCCGGCGGCCGGCCTCTCGTTAAAAAGCTTTCTAATTAAGTAGAAGAGAAGAATGTACCGGCGACACGCTTCGCCCTTTAAAACGCTTCCCGCCGCCGCCGCGGTGGAAACCGGCGACGAGGTTATCGCGTCGAAGGGCTCGAAGTTTTGCGGCGAACGGAGACACGGTGCGCGCTTTCCCCGGGATCGTCCCTGTAAAAGAGCCGCGAAACGAAAAACGATCTCGTCCGGGACACTTTTATCGGGATGGAAATGAGATCGCAATTAAGCGGAGCCTTCCTGGAATTGGATGGAAAATCCACCGGGACGGTGAAAAGGATTTCGCTTCTACGGTGACCAGGAGAGGGGGGGATTGATGTTCGTTAAGTAATTCTCGCTTTTGAACGCGTCGATCCGCTTGTAAACGGATTAATTGTTTCTCTTTTCTGACGAGAAACGAATCACGTCGCGCGCGATCGGTTTATCTTCGAGCGAACGGTTTTGCGTCCCGGTTTTGTTCGACGTTTTATCGGCTCGCTATTTCCACCGCAATCTCTACTTCGGAAGCAACGGCAATTAGCCGGTCCGGTTCCGAGAAGAGACCGTGCTGCAGATTTTTACTGAACAATAGCGTCGACGAATGTGGCGCGGTGATTCGGGGGTAGAGGTAGCTCCGGTAATTGGGCAGTAAGTTTCGTAATTAGGTGATGATTAAAATGTGAATTGCGCCGCGAAGTACTGGCTGAACTATGGACACTCTCAACTCGTTAAAGATTTGTTTTATTATCTTGGAAATTATTAAAAATAAGGAACTACTAGCCAACTACTAGTCAAGGAAATTTTATTTTAAATTATTTTATAACGATCTATTTTGTTACCGAGAGAGTCAGTGTTCCTGTTGGTAAGATTCTGTCAATGTATCTCTTCTCAACTAAATAATTATTTAAAGCATAGTTTGACATATTTTTTTAAATTTATTCAGAGTTTAACTTCGATTAAATTACCGAATTAAAGGATACAGAGATACTCGATTAAATAGCGATTGTATTAACAAATACGCTGCTAAATGTTCACCGAACAGACCATCAAATACGTCAATTTTTAAACAAATCAGTCTATTATCCTCCACATTTATTTTGCACCTGGCCATTTGATGGTCGCCCCATGCGAGCCAGCTTTATAGTCATCGTTGCGCTCAAATTACTAAAAGCTTCGACAGGCGAGAAAGTTGACGGCACCTATCATAAATCAAAGATAAGCACTTTCAATCGCTCAAGCAACCGGCTCCTCTTTGTCACCCCAAGAAAATCCTGCAAAAATTCCTGACAATTTTTCCACCCATCTGCATTCATTTTCACCTCATTCATTTTCACCTCGAGATTTTTTCAAAACGACGCGCGAAGAATGTATTGATTAACGTTTGTCAAGAATTCTCCGGAATGCACGTGGAAGAAGAAATACAGCCAAGGAGAAAAAGCGAGCGTCTTCCAGTTTCTTTTCGCGATTGAAACACGAGAACCAGCGAAGAGTAGCCGAGAGAGAGAGATCGCGGCGAACAAAGTCAACAATGATAACAACGAATCGTCGGGATCCATTTCATTTCGTAGGGCACACGGTCGCCGCGTTCCGAACAATGTCGATGTAACAATGTCGGCGACGAAGCTATTTCCGGTAGCTGGTCAATAACAAACTTGCGCTGATTGGAATACCGTTATTAACCTAATTACGCGCGGCGCGCTCCGATACAAAATTGGTTCTTGGGAAGATCTTCGGGGATCGCGTCGATGCGTTCGATTGGATCGACGGAATTGCCGTTTCAACCGAAACAACCTGGTCCACGAACTATACTGTATAATTGTTGAAAGCATAAAGTCACCGTCGAGAAATTACGAAATCTCCATAAACTTTCTATCTTCGTTTATTAGAAATTTACGATTGAATTGAACGAAGCATTCGAGGAAATTAAAAGGTTTAGTGATTCCGAGTGTAGGAAAAGTAAAAATCGTTTCTCATTTTAGAATTATAAAAACGATAAAGACGCTGCCATAAGAATTCAATGAATAAATTACATTATTGTAGTAACTGCTATAATAAAGACCGTACGGAGGATTTAAATAAATCGAGACTTGTCAGTTTTACGAGGCAACGCGCGCAGAGAATTTTATGGCTCGGTATGTTCAGTATTGTGTTACATCGGTATGGAAAGGCCGATCGTGTTGATAGCTACGAAATCTATTACGTGCCTTTTGGGTTTGGTAACTTTTGCGGTGGCTTCGTGTCCGACGTTAAAACGTCTGTAATTATTCAGTCGATTAACGGTACGCCGGTGTACGATGCGAATTAGATGTAAACCAACTTTGGTTAACTGCCGTGCAAATACTCGGGTGAGGCACACAAATGGGCGCTGTCGAAGGGAAACCTCTTGAGAATTAAATGAAGGATCCTCTCAGGTCTAGACCCGAGAGCGTTCGGCACGCCGCCTGATTTACAAGGGCAGTTCTCAGGGTGGTCGCGTTACGTATACTCGGTGTCACGGTTGGGTAAAAAAGAATGTGTACAGTAAAGTATATACTTTGTGCCACGATGGTACGAATATAGTCTAAATGTATTTTTAACTTATTGCGGAGACAATAAACCGATTGTTAGACCGTAGTAAATAATCATTGAAATCATATAGTTTATCGAATTTAAATCTGTATTTATTTATAATATTATCTTTATTTATTATACTGTTTTATTTATAATACTATTTTTATTTGTAACACTATTTTTATTTCTCATTCTATTTTTATTTATAACACTATTTAATATAACGATGTACTTATCCTTAATCGGAAAATTATTAATTTCTGGTCACTTTAGATGATTAATAAATAATCCAGGTAGCCATAACCATACAAATCAATTGAAAATCATATCAAACTTCTGTTACAGCTATTTTGTTTGAGCTTTGAACTCGCTTTTCTGAGATCAATGTCAACTTTTTATTAGACTCGATACAAATAGCTGATAATTCAAACTCTGCGATAAAAGATTTATATTCAGGTGGATCGATTACAGCTCTGTGTCAAAGTAGATGTAATTCTCGCCGTCCAACTGTTCAGTCGCGTCGTGAGAAAATTGTGTCTCGTTGACAGAACGTGAGTTAAGTAGTTGAAGCCGACGATGGTCAGACGCGTTCAAAGTCGCCGCTTACGATCCGCAGCATTTCAATACATTGCAGGATAGTAATTACAACATTAATTTTACAATTGTAGACACAATTTTCAACCTTCGATATTCAGGTTCAATGCTCCTTTGCAATTTACATATACATAATATACACTGCATTTGCATTAACGACCGCACATTATGCATTTAACGCAATTACGGCGAACGTAAATACGATAATTTAGAATCTAATAAATGTCTCAATAAATTAAATGAATATCTATTTAAATCATAGCGTTGTAAAACTGTTCTTGCAAGTATATAATCACGATCGTAATGAAATAATAATTATCATATTAAATTGATTAATTGATCTACAAAAACGAGTCTACATTTTCTCAATCGAAGCACATTATAAATAGTAAAATAAATAGTATATTTCTCACAATTGTATCGAATTAATCGTACGAAATTTTAATATTTTATTAATAGCATCTCCGTGAAATAAATAGTTGTGACATTTGGCATAACCTTGACACCACGGTCAAACTAGCTCAATGCGATATTATAAGCGTCGCATGGGCGTCCACGTGATTTTAGTAACGATAGTAACGTTAATGATCAGATTAGGGGAGCGTCTTGGAACCGGCGAATGCAACGACAGCAGCCACGCTTAATTACGTCTGAATACGGCTGTTGCGCTAAAGACCAAAAGTGTGGGAACACAGCCATGATCCGAGATTAAGGGAAACACAAACGGTAACGAGCAAACAAGCAGAAAATCAATTTCGCCGATGCGACGCGGCCGGTCTCTGATTGTCATAATTCACTGAAAGGGAAATGACGGTTTTGGCTCGCGCGAACTGTTCAGCTTCGTATAAAGAGGCCGTTTTGTATCGCGAGAACAGAGTCTGCGAGCCGACGTCAATTGTCATCGGATCGAGATATTCAAAGTTTGAATGCAATTGAAGTAATATATTTGTTATATATATATTTTTTTGTTAAATATATATATATTTTTTTGTTACATTATTTCATAGCGTCAGGCATAGTAATTCAGAAAATTGTCAAAGTGGTAAGATCGTTTTAAAACGAATATTAATTAGTATTATTATATTAAACATTCGTACAAGTAATAAATCAGTAGAAAGACAATGCTACCTTATTTTCTTATTTTTAATTTAATTTTTTACCGGTGCAGCGGTAACATCGTTTTAAATTGAATATTAATCAATCTTATTATATTAAATGTTCAAACAGGTAACAAATCAGTGAAAAGACAATGCTACCTTATTTTCTTATTTTTAATTTAATTTTTTACCAATGCAACGAGAAGATGCATAGCATAAAATATATTGTAAAATTCACGAATGTCGTAAGTACGTCGAATCAGCCTTATTGTCGCGGGAAACGCAATCATTTAGAAGGCCAAACGAATTTCACAAGATTGCTCGAGGAAACGACGCGCCACAGACGCGAAACTACAAGGGAAATGCATTCTCAATGGGGAAAAATGGAAATGAAGTATTTATCCGGCGTCGTAAAAGCTTCTTACGAGCGGATAATCGTACTACTAATTTGTTACGGAACAAGCGAAGGAAATTAAACGATACTCCGCCATTTATGACGCAGATTCGCGTTCTTAATTAACTAGAGTGCCGCCGGCCTACGTGATCGTCCTTTCGTGACAATAATGCCAACGATATAATCTGATGCCATAACATTTTCTATTATTATTTATAAACTTGCGTAATGAGACAAATAATACAGCGTGTTTCCTTAATCTTGCACACGCCTTTGATTTTATTAACCTGATGGAACAATGTTTATCTGCTTCCTATTGGATAACAATTGAAGGAAATTGTCATTTTTTTAAATGAAAAATAGAAATTATATTATCCTAGTTTGAGATGAATTCAACAATAAATTGAACGGTATCGTATATTAGATTATTAAATATCTAGTTTACGATGAATATTATATACACTATTTATTATATTTTATATATTATAAGATTAATTTACAAAAATTAGATTAGAAAATCAGAAAAATTACAAGCATTAATATCTTATAGAAATCGTGAGAATTGAAAATCTATTTTTAATAGACAGATGAATTTTACAAATGTGATTTACAATAACATCGTCACCTGTAACAAACGTTTATTAACCCCTCGCGCACGAGGACTCCGGAGCGGAGCCATTTAAAATTAATCTTCGTTATCTCCGTAACGGAGCCCTGAAGTTTGGAGATAAATTTTGAATGGCACCGCTCCGGTGCCCTCAAGTGCAAAGGGTTAAATAATACAGAAACTCGGAAGATCAGCGAAGTGCTTCCTCCGTAGTCTTCGAGCGATGTAATATTAAGAATGAAATCGTTACAGTAACCACCCGCGACATCGACAATCCGTGTTCGGTCTCGACGCACACTTGATTGGCAATAACTCAAGCCGTAGCCCGGCTGGTTTCGGAATATACCTCCCGCGATCGATAGGTGCCATAGGGTTTCGAGTATGTGTAAACATAATTTCGGTAGTGCTTACGAACCCTTTCATATCGGCCGTGCCGAGGGTGAAAGGTGAATGTTGCGGCGAAGATTTCTGTTGGAGATTGCTCGAGTTTATTGACTGAGAGCGCCGATCAATAATTGCGCGCCCGGGCTGTCCGCGTGTTGAATAATCTTCGAATTGCATTGCACATCCGAGCAATCTCGATCTCTCCTTGGAGCAGAGCTAAGTGCCTCAATAACCGACATCGGGTCTCCAGCGAAAAGAGATTCGATTGGCGGCAAACAGATGGCTATCGAACCTTTCTTTTGTTGAAATATTTTCCCGTTCCTCGAGATACCATCGAGGGACCCCTTTTCTGTTGCAACTGTGTATACGCGGCGGTGAGATCGATCCTCTCTGTATCGGGCTATCTTTGTTCAACCCTTTTACCGTCGAACAAAGATGTATCTCTTTTTAATCGAGCCGGTTCAACTATAAATCGGAAATAATTTTGCTGGCCTATAATATTTACATTTTACGTGACAAAGTGAATTACATACATATACATGTATTATTATATAGACATATATAATAATAATATTTATACACATATACGTATTATTTTATACACACATATATATTATTTTATACAGATGAAACTAATTCTTGTGACACATACCAACAGTTTTATTTTTTCCTATTAACAATTTTTTAAATCTAACTCTGTTAGTATAAAAATGATTTTGGAACGTGACAGAATAATTTTAGTGGTACCTGGAACGCAAAGGGTTAAAGTAGAATTTTACTCGAGTTACAGGAGTTTGAAAATCGATCATTTTCTGATCACGTTTCAGCAATCCTCTAATTCGATGAAACAGTGTTCAAGATGTTCCGAAGACAGACTTTCACGGAGCTCCATCTTAATCCCTTCTCCCCTATGTGTACACGGACTGCCGCCCGCTAAATTAATTTTGAGTGACTGATCCAAATGGAGAGCAAGTGGTGTTTGATGATCCGTGTCGTACGATTTACGTCACGGATGTTTGACGCAATAAAACCAGCTACGGAGGAGCATTCGTAGAGGGTTAAGCTCACGGCGCGTCCAATTCTATTTGCGAACTGTGCGAGATGTTTGGGGAAAATTGGGAGAAAATTTCGAGTGTTCATTCGCGAAGGCGGTGGCCCAAAATCGGGGGAATATAAATTTTTTGTTTATTTTATGTAGGGTGAGTCATTTATTCTTGTTATTTAATTTTCAATTATATAGTTTCAAAGTATTCAATTTCCAATTATTTAATTTCCAATTACTAAATTTTCAATTATTTAATTTCCAATTATTTAATTACCAATTACTAAATTTTCAATCATTTAGTTTTCAATCATTTAATTCTCAATTATTCAATTTTCAATTATTTAATTTGTAATCGTTCAATTTTTAATTACTTAATTTCTCTCGTAAACAATTATTACTCTCTCCTGTTCTCAAATAAGCAACATCTTGCACTTTCATAATTTCTCATTCAGTATTTTAGTGAACCAGAAAGAAATTAAGACGAAAGAGTTAAATGACTCACTTTATACACTATTACTGCGTTAGCTAGGTATTTTGCAGGGGCAAAGTATTCGTAGTGTCATTAGCGGAGTTAATTACATGTATGTGAATTGGAGTCTCGTCTGAACTACCGTCAAGTGAGGCTGTGTTTACCGCTCGCGCGCTACTAATATACAGGGTGGGTAATATTTCACGAGCAAATAAGAAACTTTGGTACAATATCTTTATATAAGGGACTCTGTTTTCGAGAAAATTTTCTTTAAAGTCTCATCTTTCGAGATACGGTTTCTAAACATTAATCCTTGCGAACTATCTACTAATTTAAATATTTTCATCATCGACATGATTAACTATATATATTTATTGAGCATACACTAAATTTATTAAAAAATAATCAAAATAAAAGAATGAAAAAATTGAATATACTTCATTGAATAAATATGGGGTTAATTAAATTGGACAACGAACCAATGGCACAATTAGAAATGAAACTGTTGCTCGCCCCATAAATTATCCGATCCCAATACCAAGTGCTCCGTGTCGTCTGCGATCGATTTCAGATATTTTGCAAACTGTGATCGCGACACGGCCAACCACCCCGTGGAACAGAAGGGTTGTCCACGAACCCCGACCGATCGTGGTATAAAATTTTCCACAAGATGGCCCGCATGGGTTCCTTGCCGCGCTGCGCCGTCCGACGACTTCCATTAAACGGTACGATCAATTGAGCGAACTTACCCTTAAGCTCCATGTCCGTGACCTGATCCGCTTTGTAGGTGGCCATCTTCCTGCAATCGCCAACGATGAAGTAAATATTCGTATATTCGTCGTCGTTATTCCCGCCGGTTCCGTTCCTCGCCTCGAGGTCCATGGCCAGGCGAATAATTTCGGCCTTGAACCGGCTTCCGCTTCTCTCTGCTCGGCCTTGCGACAGCTTGTGAAGCGACCCGGCCTTGCTACTATTCGGGGCTGCGAAACAGAAATCCACCACGATCTTTGGTCAATGTTTGTCGCGATCGAATCGGTTGCCGTCATTGCCGGCGGTGCGAAAGCGAAACAGCGTTCGAGATTACGCGAAAACAGAGAACTGTCATGAATGGGACGTCACCATTGTCTCAAAAATTGTGAATCTTTCTATAATAAAATTATACTTGCTTTGTGACTATATTATGCATTTCTAGTGATAGCAAGAGGTGGATATTTATTATATTATTTTAGAAAAGATTGATTATATTTATATATTTATTTTATATATTTATATGTTTATATGTACACATAAGATTATTCATAACGTTGACATAATCTTGACAAGAAGTGGTAGATATTTATTACATCATTCTAATGAAGGTTAATTAAATATTATAATATTTAATTAATTATAAATATTTCATAAATATTATAATTCGTTTTATTGTAAAACTTTCAAGAATAATACAAATAGAATTATTCTATTGTATCAGATATGCATACCAGTCAATATCTAACTATGACAGACAATTAATCTTATTCTTAAAGGATTTATACTTATCTTGCAAAATTAATGGCAATTTTATTTTCTTTTATTTCACTGTCCCATTCAATGCAACGAATTGATGAATGGAACACTTTCTAACCAAATTAAAAATTAAAGAAGTAAACCTAGGAGAATCTCATTGACACTATGCCTTCTTATAATAAATAAATTCTAATAATAAATCAAAAAACTGATCTTTCGAATATTTCGTACTAGAGTCAGATAATTTTATCTCATGCTCCGCTATGTAGATAAGCCCGAGACAAACTCGCACCCATCTATCTTCGGATAATTTCAGTTTTCGATTGTTGCATGATCTATGCACCCCGAAGATCGATGGACTTGGCAACTCGACTTGTCTCTCTTTCCCCATCTTTTTGCATCGACGATAAAGACATCGCGTCTGAAGTTACAGTGAAAAATAAAAAACAGTGAATCAAACGTAAGAGGAACTGTGATGTCAGAGTTCTTTATCGCGCGAATACGTTCGACATGATCTACTGTAGCGATCATAAATTCAACTCCTCGCGCACTGACACGTTACGGAGATTTCGAGCATAATCTATTAGATATAAATGTTATATCATTACTTTCAAGACGAAGTAATATTTTACCATTTTATTGCAAATATTGAACACCGAAGCAGAGGTAATTAATGCAATTAATACAAGAAAGCATGCAATTAATGTATCGAAGTATGCAATTAACAAATTTTCTTTCTAATTTACGAATTTATCAGTGACAGAAAAAATCAATGAATAAATTAACAAAATCGTGACATTTCATTGAAATGATTTGATATCTGATTTTGTTTACAAAATCCTGCAATAATAAATGAAATAATCGCAGAGCGTGTACAGTTTATTCAACGACATCGTGCCGAGAATATTGTTGCAAAAATTAACGTATTTGTAAGCTTATTTTTGGTCTAACGATGTGAAAGATCAAAAGATGGGTCAAGGTGTTCTGATCACAGCGCTATGGTATTTGTTATAGTTACACAGCCAAGGAACTTCTATTTTTATTAAACGAACACGTTGGTTGCCAGAGCACCAAGCTAAATAATCCTCGAAGACGCGTAAATTATTCGAATATTTTATAGCGGAATTTATGGTCGATGCGTGAACGGTAAATTCTATTCACTCGCATTTGCAGGACTCGATAAACTTGATACAGTAGCTCATTACGTGTGCGTATCGTAAATTAGGTTTATTTTGGCATTCGGCCGTTGTAGAACACTAAGTTATTATCTACGAACGAATTCGTGACTCGTGCCAATGACCAGCCATTCGCCGACGTATTAGCATAAGAACAATCTTATCTAATCACACAATTTTGTACAGTATGTTTTTATTTCAAGTATTACTTTATTTACAATATGTTCATAGTATTTTCATTTCGTATAACAAAGTGGTTCAAATAAAATTTAGTCACGCGATTTATATAACAATTAGAATTTTAACAATTTTTTAAATCTAAGCTTCGGCGATATCGATGAAAATAATTTTGGAAGCGTGATGCAACAATTTTTAATGGCGCTCGAGTGCAAATGGTTGAATGACGCTACAGCGACCCAAGAAATGGTAACCAAATGGAACCGTGTCAGGCGAATAAGCTATCAGTCACAGCTCCTTCGCCGGAATCAGCACAACCATTTAGCTGACTTTGGTCACGGTTTCTCCGAGATTGAATCTAAATAGCTGCAACGCCGAATATGCAGTTTGCTAGGCGCCATTGTTCATGCTACCGATTTATAAGGGTCATCTCGGGGGGGGATTGTAATATCGGACCGTTTTGTATCGCTTGTCATTGGGACGCTTCGAAACAGTTGAAGACCGACCAAATAATTCCCCTCTGAATGGCTAGATTGATTGCGCGAAATTAATTGGAAGGAGAGCCCGTGCCTGACCGTAACAGATTTAATAGAAATTTAATGCGACGTATGTATTAGTCGTGGCATTCGACAGTGTCGAGCACGAATCGATGAAAACTTTGAACTTCGTTGAATGGTCGATGGTAATGATTGAAGTCATTGATCGGCGAAAACTGATCTGGATGTGTGAATTAATCGATTGATGAATGGAATCGTCGGTCGCTGATTAGTGTCGTTAATGGTCGGAAAATCGATGGTCGGAAAATCAATGGTCGGAAAATCGATGGTCGAAAAATCAATGGTCGGAAAATCGATGGTCGAATTTAATCGATTCGTGAAATTAATCGTCGATTGAAAGAGGCAATTGATAATTTTTAATATTTTTAAGGCAAGGATATTTTTATTGATTTGGCGATATTTAATTGTTAATCGCGAGTGACGATTGACAGTTCAATTCCAATTCTGACATTTGAGATGTGCCATTATTTTAGCTTGCAGTTTTTTTATCATTAACTACTTTTAATTCCTAATCGTTAATTTTTTAATTTTCAACTTTTAAATTTTAATCTTTAATTTTAAATTTTGGATTTTAATTTTGTAATTTTGAATTTTTAATCTCTAATTTTGAATTTTTAGCCTCGAATTATTAATCTTAAATTTTGAATTTTTAATCTCTAACTTTGAATTTTTAACCTTCAATTTTTAATCTTGAATATTGAATTTTTAATCTTTAATTTTTCATCTTGAATATTGAATTTTTAACCTTCAATTTTTAATCTTGAATATTGAACTTTTAACCTTTAATTTTGAATATTCAATTTAAAATCTTTAATTTTCAATTTTCAATTTTTAATCTCTAATTTTTAATCTATAATTTTTAATATCTACCTTCTAATATTCACTTCTTTAATTGTACTTTCTTGAGGATATACCGCCTCGAGAATATACCATTCTGGACAGTCGCGGATAATTTTAATCCATCACCGCGTAGACGCATAGAATTTCTAATATTAACTTCGCCAAAAATGCTCTCGGAGCGACAGAAATAATTAAAGCCGTCAAGCAAAATATTATGCCCCCAGTTTCTATTAGTAGGACTTTCTACCGAACTACGATAACACTGTAACTCCGTGGCCAGCCGTATATGAAGTTAATAACAGGCGAAACATTAGGGATTAAGGGATATCCATTAAGAACTATTACTATTAATTGCCATCGTAGCACGCATAGCGCCGGCCATTATTAATATCTTTCAGAAAACGGTTTGGGAGCAATTCGCGTCGTGCCTCTAACTAGCCGGAACCATCGGATGCAAAATTTATAGGCTCGATATTACTGACCAATCCCCGTAATTGCTTCAATTTTTCCGAAATTCCATTCCACCGTGACATATCGTGCACAACGAACCTCTGATAATTCGTGCTCCTATATTTATTCGATCACCGCGCATAGTTCGTTACAGCATAAAATATTCATTGCCGCATAAAAATAACTAAAACCTGATTCATTAAAATAACAACCTCGCTATTTCGTAAATACATATGGAAGACACAGAAGCCAATCAGAGAAATTCAATTAAACTCAAAATGAAGATTCGATAAGAATTTAGCAAATTATCTGTAAAAAGACAACAATGTCGCTAATAAAATAAAGCGCAATTTTTGTTACAAAATAACATAAGAAAAAAACTTAAGCAGAAACGAAAGGAAAATATAAATTACTTTAATACATCTTCTCATAAATAAATAAATCCTTTCTTCTTTTTTAGAAATAATTTTCTCTCGACTATTTTGTTTAGTCATCCCCCGTGGCCGATACAAGTGCCGCTATATATTATTCATTCGGGAAAACTCGGTTTCGAAGAAAAGCGGATTGGCTGCCGGGCCGTCCACGTATTTCTCATCGCAAATATTTAATTTCATTATCTCGAGAAGTATTGGCCAAGGGAAAACTCGAAGCGTTGAAATATTTGCGTCGAGTACATCCATCACTCGAAATGTTTCCGTCGAGTACAGTTTACGTTCGCGTAGCTGAAGTTGAATGGGGCGCAAATAAACCTGGAAATTCGAATATGAAGGGCTGATCGAAACTGGCCGCGCCGCGCGACCGCGTTCCCCTTTTACGTTTCTGCCCTTCGCCGCTAGTCGCGGATATCGTGACTGTATAAAATATGATAGAGCAGCAACGCCAATCAGGTCTAGGATTTAACGTACGACGCTTTTCAATGGTTCCGTGTATAACTTTGCAGAGCGAAGCTGTTGTTTCTACGTTATGGCCGGGCAATTCATCGGGAATTGCAAAATTCCGAACAAAAGACAATCGAACCCGTTTCGCCTGTACACGTAACTCCTTTTTTACGCGAAATAACAATGGCTTGCTAACAATTCTTTTGTTTATTCACGACCGCGTTCCACGCTTTTTCGAATTTAGTTTCTTTTAACTATTAAATAAGAAATTAAAAAGACAAAAATCAACCACGATAAAGAAATGATTCACTACAAAAAAGAATCCACTATTCGTCCTGTAAATTGTAATAATTAAACTGCGGATCAATATGAAAAATAAAATGCATCAACTGCTAGACAGGCGAGCTATATGTAATTTTTATTATTTTCTTAATAACGTTATTAAATTGAAATTGAAGTTCTTACGCATCGTTCTTAGCTTCTTCGAATCTTTTCATTGTTTTCGATTTCGCCAAGCTATTTCCGCCATAAATGCATCAAATCCGCGGTGACAATAAATCATGCAACCATCCGATCCGTCTAAATTAAATTCTTGTTCATCTGGGAAAATGATATTATGCCATCGATAGGTTCCAATTCATAATATCCGCGCGAAATTCAGCGAGGCATTGATATTACGTTTTCTGCGTTTTATGTACCGAACATTCTATTATTACTCGTCTGAAGGTTGAGATCGTTTCCATTAATTTTAATTTTGATTTTAAAATTAATATCTTCCTCTTTTTCTCGTTTAAACTCTTCGTAATATTTCTTTATAGTTTTTTCCAATATGGTCGAAGTTCTTGGGGGAATCGTTAATTATTTTAATACTCCAATTCGTCTTCGTTAGAATTTCTAGTTTTGGACAGCCTCCTTAATTAAGAACTCTAACTTTACCAATCTCATCGATCTTCGACGAACTTTCGGAACCTATTAGCATAATAGCGACGATAATGTGATAAATAATTTTTTTACAGAACATAGTAGGACCCTTTTTATTTCTATATTGATAATACTGTTAAAGGGGTATTTTTTATTTTTTTTGTTAAGGTCAGACCGTATTTTTGAGACACGAATTTTGTAATTTCTTTTCATTTAATTTCTCTCTTTAAATCTCGACAAAGTGAAACAAAACCACAATTTATATTATAAACGCAATTATATTCTTGTTATCTTGACATTCCATAGTTTTTAAAAATTAATCACTTTATTACTCGCATAGACGAATAAATAAATAATCGCATAAAAGGAGAGAACCAACGCTTTTTTAATACAAAATTATTAGACAATTACTATGCGAAAAATTTAAATTAAAACCACGCGAACTTATGGACCGATCCAATACATCCATTACAAAATTAAAACAACCATCTTCGACATCTGATTTTAACTTTGCAATCTCTTAGCGCTAACAATAGTTCAAGTAGAAAGTTCAAGTTATTTACTACTTTAACCACGTAGTTCCCGAAATCACATTTTCAGAAGTCACGACCACGATATCTCAAAACCTGCAGCATCCATTTATTTCGAACCTTGCTGGTTGTTTTGGAGAGAAAAATCTGGGGAACGGTCGAGGTACTTTTTCCCGGAGTTTAGTTTACATTTTACAGGAGAAAAATAAACGATTCCATAGCCAAAAATCGATAGTTCAGCCGTAAGCCGCAGTTACTGCCAGAAATATTCTTGCAAAATTTTCTTCCATAAATACATTAATTTCTTGGATGATATATTTGAGACATGGTTACGAAAGTTAACACTAGATTTACTTACTATTAAAAATATCTATTTTATTCTTCTTCATAAAAATAACAAGCGTCTATTTCTTCAGATTTTTATCCATTTTTATTATACGATATATCTAATGAAACTTTACCGCATAGATTAATATTATTTCAGAATCGAGAGTTGCAAAATTTGGAAGAATCAAAACGACGCGTTTCATAAACCTAGTGTTAACAGCACGGGACAATTTGCAAACTTCGAATCGTCGACAATTATTTATTAGAATTTCGAATTTCCGTTTATAAGAATTTTGTTTTTTCTTTTATAAGAATTTCGTTTTTCCTTTTATAAGAATTTCGTTTTTCCTTTCATTAATATTTCGTTTTTCCTTTATTAAAATTTCGTTTTTCCTTTTATTAAAATATCGTTTTTCCTTTATTAAAATTTCGTTTTTCCTTTTGTAAGAATTTCGTTTTTCGGCAACGTTGAAAATGACCGATCTTTTTTCGCTCGCTGGATAAATGACTAACCTCTGGTCGGGTGTAGAGGGATAGCAGTATCCTCGGCGAGCTCATCGTCGCATCGCCGCCCCGGCGGCAGCAACCGGGTCACCCCCGATTATTGCACCTGTCGACCTCGTGCCTGCCGTGCGCAACACCTGCAGGGTGAATGATCGAACGTTGCAGGATCCCGTCGACGACAGTCGTGACACCAACGGAGAGGACGACCGCTCGTCTACTACCAGGCCGCGATACGCTCCTTCATGGTCCATTCTGAAAATCAAGCATTTTTTTTTCTCCATTCAATTATCCTGAGCTTCGTACTTTTTACCGAACCGCTGGTCTTTTTGCAAAGCTTCATTTCCATATGTGATTTTACAAAAATTAGAGTCAACGAAATAGTTTCCTTTGCCTAAACGTTGCTTTACAAAAATTGAAATCGACGAAATGTTACTTCGTTTAAATGTTGTTTTACAAAAATTAAAATCAACAAAATATATCCTTCGTCTAAACGTTGTTTTATCAAAATTGGAGTCAACGAAATGTTCGTTGCCTAAACAATAAACTCGTTTGCAGAAAGAAAATGAAAAAGCTATTATTAGAATTATATCATGAAAATACACCTTTTCTAATGTAAAAATAAATTCTGAAATATAAAGTATACTATTCAATTTTAAAAACCCATCATATGTTTTCTACGCTCTTATCCGTCATAAAATTATTGCTACCATATTATGCGCCCTTTGACATGGAGCAACTTTTAACAGCGACTATTATTTCTACGAAAATCCAAGCTTTAAAATGAGCCAAGTTTCATCGCCGTCCACCATGCTTCTGCAAAGCTACAACAGCGCAAATACCGAGAATTTGTTAAAAATCGTAAATACGCTGTACTCTTTGCGCCGTTGACAATGAAAATCAAATTACCGCAGCAATATCAATCTGCCCGCTTCCGTACGTATCTATTTCCCTCGGAATCGGCGACATCATTTCCAATTTCCTCTTTCTTGATTCCCGTAATGATCAAAGGACGACGTTTAATGACGTACCTCCGTGATACATCAAAGGAACACGCGCGCGCGCAACCACCCTCGTGACTCGTTCGTAGAACACTAGGAATTTAATTTTCGGACAGCCCGAGAAATAACTGGCTCACGGTTAGAGCGGATCGCGCGACGTACGCGTCGCCGCTGAATCGCTGATTATGAATTGTAGGTCTCGCGGTGGCCCGCGATCATTTTCGTACCGGCAAATGTCAGGGTTCCGACGGCTCCTTGTACTTGAAATTTCGTGTAAGTATACGCCCGGCCTAGTATCGGACTGCTCAACGAGAGGAAATATTTATTACTTTTGAATGACGAGAGAGGGACAGAGGAAAAGAGAGAGAGAGAGAGAGAGAGAGAAAGAGTGGAAGTTGATTACAGGGTATCAGTTAGCTGATCTTCGACGGCGAACGCATGCAAAGTGTCGAGCATGAGAAACAAGTTCCCTCCATTGAAGGAGATCAGCGAATTATTCAAACATTATACAGGTTATCAGAGATACAATTGTGTTACTTAAAATCGCAGTAGCTTAATTCACGTTGACTGAATCCTTATAGAAGAAAAAAGAGGGCATTCCAATAAAAATTAAGTACTAATAATTTCTTGGCTAAAATTTTGAAAATATTAATTTTTATAGCGTTTTCTACGCTAAACCGAATTATGTGAAAATTTATTTTTTTAATTTTTATTGAAAGAAATTATTTTTTTTGTGAAAATAGTATGTATATAATTGTACATAATTTTCTTCAATATCACATTATACTCAATTCAGAGTAAAAATGTTAAAACAATATTTCTGTTCCAGTCATTTTAAATTTAACATTAACTGATTGTAACATTGTGATTAAAATACAGATTATTAATATGTTAAACAGACAATTGTAATCCTCGCAATATACTTCGAATTCTAAAGATATCCGTCTTCTTTGAATTCCGACGACGTTGGAAAAGTCTTTCTCGTTATTATTCAATTTGTCTCAAGTTTCTCGTCGAAAGTTGACAGAAACCATGGAGAAAACGAGATTTCTTAAAAAGACATTCTTTCGAATAGTTCTAAAGTATAACGACGGCTGTAATAAAGGCTAATGCATTCTATACGAATAATGAAAAGCGTTGAGCCGATTAGTGCTTTTGTGCTACGGACAAAGAATTTTATTTTACACCTCCTCGTGGACGGAGTAAAAAATTCCGTGTAACCAAATAATAATAATAATAATTTAAATCTAATAAAAACCTAATATAAATAATAATAATCTGAATATGCTAAATACTATAATTCGACCGCGGTTCTCCATGAAAATAAAATAATTTTTTTCCTCAATTTTATTAAGCGTAAGTTAAATAAAAATATATTTCTTTTATTAATAATTCTAACAGATGGACCGTTCTTAAATTTTTCTAAAGTCTATATAGTTTGATATGTCCATTGGTTATTTTTATTATAAATGCAAAAGTCCGTCGCCGATAATCTAATACGAGAATGACGAGATTATAGCACTACAATTCTGTTCTTCGATTCGTCGAAGGAGGTCGAAAGTTTCATTGCAAGTTTTACGTGATCACACGTAATAACGTAGTGCAGAGTGTCTCGAGAGTTGAAAATTTCAAGCTATTAAACATCTGGTACAGCGAAAAGGAAGCGGAGAATATAGTTTGCCAAAGTTGTGCGCGGCGCGAAGCGCGCGGAGCGCGATGAGTTTCGTACGCGTCTAGTTTAAGCCTACTTATAACGAGCAAGTAGCTTTTGAATAATAGGCGTTTTCAACTTCGTGTTAATGATTTAAGACATAGACAGTTGCAAATGGCGAAAGAAGTACGCATAAAATACATTGAAACAATGCTTGTGTAACACGGGCGTAATAAAAAGTTTCGCAAGAATATAGGTACGCCTAATATTTTATTTAAAGAAGCTTTGCGAATAGCTTTATAACGTTAAAGTAAATCACAGAGGCTTAGATGTTAACCCTCGACTGGGTCTCTTGGATCGCATCATGGCACACATGGTCTATTCGACCGTGTGCTCTTCTTTAATTACTATGTATTACTGAACTATCCTGGTTGCCCTTTTTGGAGATTTAAAAGAGAATTACCGTCGGTAATTAAAATTTATAATATCGTATAAATAGGTCGAAATGATGGAAATTTAATTTTTAGGAAAATCTCGGTTCGTAAGACAGTCTATATTTTACGCTGAATTTCTAAATATATTCGCAACGATGCGTTTATAAAGATAAATTATTGTAATCTTTCGAGGTTGCTTTATTTATAATATAAACTGCATAACCAAAAGCAATTACTATTATAGTTACTTACTAGCAATAATGATATTTATAAATCGCTATCACACAGGGCAAAAATTACAATTATATTAAATTATTATAATGATACAATAAATGTTAGGTGCATACAAAATTTATTCTTTTCTTTCTTTTGTAAGAACAGATAGCATTTTCCGATAGACCTAATATTTAACAAAAATTGCTTCACTACCATTGATGCACGGACCATTTTCCATAATGATTTGACAAATGGTAAAGTGATCGGGCTCGTATCCTTCCTCTATTTGTTTTCTCACTTTCTGAAAGGACCACGCCCAGGTGAGACATAGGTGACGGAAATTTACGATTTCTTTGCTCAAGGTCGTCGGCGGAAATTAAACGATCCAACATACTGCGGGCTCACCCTTAACCCATGACCTCAAACAACCGCCTTGCGTCAGTCGGTAGAGATGTACGAGCGTTGACGTATATTTATGACGTTCTCGTTCAGTTCTGTTCCGCTTTAGAACACATTGTTCGAGACGCGACAGGTAACATCTTTTTGCAACACTGTAAATACTCTGAACACCGTCGCTAACAAAGATATATATTTTTAACACTAACATCTTTCATTTGGATGCTCCTCTTAGGAAGACTAAATTAACAATTCTTGTTTTATAGAGCCTCTCTCAGTATAATTATTCATTAGGATTTGTTTAAACATTATAGTTATTCTAATTCTAAAAAGTCTGATTATTTCTAAGGTTCTATCATTTTGCATTTCTTTTTAAGATCTTGTTTATTTCGTGAATATACAGGGTGTATTGAAAGTGTTCCTAAGGTCAATTCAAGCAACTTTTTTCTTTACAACATTTTTCTCCGAGGGTTTGTTTACGAGTTATTAACGAAAAACTGTGACCAATGACGTACGCGCTCGGCTGGCGCGAGGCGGTCGATCCAACTGGGCGGTGAAAGCTCAGTTCCGTGCATTGGCTCGGCCGCGTTGCGCCAGTAGATCTCGTCTCTCATTGGTCAGTGTTTTTTGTTAATAACTTGTTAACGAAGCCTCGGAGAAAAATGTTGTAAAGGGAAAAGTTGCTTCAAATGACCTCCTGAGTTGGTTTTGAGAAAACTGACCACTGAAAAATCGTGAACAGCAATTAATTTCTCATAGAATGATAAATTATCTCATAGAAATAGTGGCATAATAGCAGCGCAAATAAATATAATATTTTCAAAGAAGTCTTGTCGTTAATGTTAAAAAATATATAAAAGCACGCATTGTTCAATTGTTAATATACTTCTCCATCAAGGCAGAAATTTCATTTATAAAAATCCCCTATAATAATTCGTTTCTAAAACCGCTGAACAGTTTCTGTACCAAAGGCGTAAACATCTATTCAACCGAACATTTTCATCGCCAAGATATCAAAACAAGTGTTACGTATCAAAGTGTATCTCGGCGCGGTCGCAGAGACCCCGGTGTTACGGAGCCCGGATTACCACCGAATGAAATGCTCGCAGACCGGTGGTGCAATTTCACAGAATTTATCGTAGCGCCGCCACCGTGAACATAACTTTTAATCGATGGAAAATCTCGAGCAGCCAGCGACATCCGCGGTCGCAAACTGCCATAAACGCCCCCGCAGCTGTCACCGCAGGCTTCCAACGAAACCAGATTACATGAATAATAATAATAACATCGCCGGGCAACACTAACAATAATAAACAGGCTGCCCCGGCGATCGATATAGATACGACATGAATATTCAGAGAATATTTGTGCGAGGTATTGAATCGAACTCATTCAATTAACGTTAATGTCGACGTTCCCAATTCCCCCATCGTTGTCTCAAAATTAACTGTTTGCGGTGCATTTCATGTACCCGGTATATCACGTCCATGCCGCCGTCAAAAGTTTCATATAGCGTGTGAAATCGTGCACGTTGATTTTTCGGGTTATTAATTATTTTTAATTATTATTATATTTCTTTATATTATATTTACTTTTATATTATTACATTATATTTATCTACTATATCTATTCATTATATCATTATTATTTATAATAATTGACTACGTATTAAAATTTCAGAGCCAAAAAAGTATTCGTACAATTATCAAAAGGAACAAATTCAAAATTATTTTAATTTAATATTTATTCTTCTGATCTTTTTACTTTTTGAGTGTCTATTAATTAATACAGTATACCTTATTTTTCTATAAGTATATACAAAGTCATTACTCTAAATCAGACCTTGCCAATGCCTTTTTTATCGACTGGTTTCTTCGTTATTCCTTTTATTATTTAATTCGACCGTTGGGATAACGTAGGGATACGGAGCACGTGGCGCGAGATTTATAGGGAACCTGTTGCGAATCGGAATCCAGCGCGACAGCGAATTGACCGTGGCTCTGCTTAACGGTTGCCGATAGATCTCGTATGAAATTCGAATGAAAATTGATGCTGGAACGGAGCCGTCACGTCACCGTCGCGAAGTACAGTCGTTTTAATTGAATCGGGACGCTCGCACTTGATAACATGACAAGACATCCGCTGTGATGGATGCAATCGAATGAACTGCGTCAGATTCATCGACGGCAAGATACGGTCAGCCTCGTCGGACCGACGAAAATTGAGACGTCACGGATCAATCGCCGGAGCCACTGTTTCCGCCGACATTTCATAGAAATCGCTGACATAAAATTTTATTAACCCCATGTCGTATTTTAACGAGTCTGACTCGTGATGAAGATTTATAATAATGAGCAGTCGTATACGAATGTTCATTCGTTCCTTTAAGTAAAAATTAAACTTTATTATTTCGTCACCAATATTCAAACATTCGAGTAGATGCAAGCACGCAATAAATATAAAATTTCTTTTTCTTCTAAAAAATTAGTGCGATCGAAAAGATTCTAGTCATAGTAATTGTAAAGAAAATGGTACGGTAAGGGGTTAAAATATAAATAAAATAAATGCCCTTTATATTCTATCAGAAATTAAAAAGTGCGAAAATTCTTTATAATAGAGGAAATCTGGTTTCGAAAATAATTGCGTTAGCGAAGGTATAATCTAAAGGCATAGTCATCCGCGGAGACGTCAATATTGTCGGAGCTGAAGCTAATATTATTGCGCCGGCCGAAGAACAATGCAACTTTTGCGTGGCATTTTTATGAAATTTTAATGGCGGCAGAAGCATTCCAGGTCATAAAGTTGTGCCAGACAGCGGCCCGGGCTATCCCTTTCGCGTTGGAATTCCTCGATTGAAACGCCGCTACCGAAGAACCCTACTAGATCCGCGTAACACACGTCTGCTACGGCAACGAAACTTGTAAAACGCGGACACGTATGCGCGCGACGCGTTGTTCGTGATCGCGGCTATTCGCGCCGTTCGGTTCCGTCAGCTATAAATGCAACATAAAAAGGCACTTCGTAAAATTGTCAAGCGGGGTATTTACCGTGGCGAACATGCTCGTAAAAGGGACGATAGTGTCCGCGTTATTCAGAACGTCTCCCATAAAAAGTGGATCGATGCGTAAAAAAAAAAAAAAATGAGGAACGCGGGAAAATTTCGTTTTGCACGACGTCGATTATCGCCGCGTCGTAAATGGTATCGCCTGCGCGCTGCGAGAGACGTTTGGAAAAATTAACCCTTTGCACTCCGTTGTCCCCTCTCAGGGGACATCGTAATTCTAGTATATGACTGAACATTAAAGTTTATTAGCGATTCGCAAATATTCCAATAGTCAAAGTTAACGCTTTGACTCTGAGGCATCGCAAAAATTATCGCGTTAAAAAATGTGCAAATGGTCGTATAAAAAGGAAATACTATAGCTCTGAAAAATTATAAAAAGATTTACAAAGTTAAAATGGCTTCGGGTGCGAAGGGTTAAATATCGCGCGAGATATTTATTATTCAGATCGGCGTGGGCTCCCCCTTGCCCGTACCCCGCCGGCCATTCTAACAGCATCTCTGAAAACGGTGAAAGAAAAATACTCGTCGCGAAGATGCGGCTTCCTGTTGCTTTTCGCCACGACCTACATACTTCCGAGACCTAATTAACCACGCGAAATAAGCTGACCTCCCTTTTGTTTGTTTCCCTACAACGTTCACGGAGTTTATGGTGTCGCGAGTTTCTCGCGCGGCGAGCGAGTTTCTGCAATAACGTTGCTTCTCAATACGTCGACGTTTCTTTCTAAGACGTAGAATTAGGTGTAGGGTGGAAGCTTTTTCTAATTCTGTAATTTATTGGGGAACTTTCGTAATTGGTAAAACTGAAGTACAAGGTGTGCTAAAATAATGGTAGTACCAAGAAGTAAGGGGTTTCTGAAGATTTAGCACTGTATCTTTTACTCTATAAAAATTCAAGCAAAAATAGCTCGCGAGAACTCAATATATACAGTCAATGAAAACCGGCCAAAGAGAGAATTCAGATCAGAACTTAAAATATTGAAAAAAAGTCCCTACATGGTGCAATTATTTTATGTCTTATTAAATGCAGAAAATTTCAAGATTAACCTACTCTGACCGTATCATTTTCTTATACACCGTGAAGCAAATTCTTGTGGACATTTAAGACCATAATAAAACTTGTGCAAACATTGCTTCAGAATCTATTTCGAGAAATTCCAAATCTCCTATCTAACATTAATCTATTAAAAAAAATATATTTGCAGCGCAGAATCCAGACTCGTGAAATATTCAGTCTCCATTTGATCGATCTTTGAATTCGGTGCACTTTCCATCGTTTCGTTGCGCATCGACGAGCTGTCCATTTCCGTCAGAGAAACGCTCGCGCGCCGAACGAACTCCTACTTTTCTTTTTATGAGTACTAATGCGACTGTTATTGAACTTAGTCCCCGTCGTCAGCCGAGAGAGAGACGATCGTTCAACCGACTCTGAACGCGTCCGAAGACTTCTTCCTGTCGAGCGTCGGTCGTCTCCTCGGCGATTACTTCCACCACGATGACTCAGGGAAAAAGGAAACGTGCTAACGAGCCCCGGTCAGCATTAATTGTAACATCCTCCTGGCGGTGGCGGACCACTTCCGTCGCACGATCTCCACGGCTCTGAAACGAAGGAAGCTGCCAAGACGACCTCAACGCCCACGCGGCCCCCGGCTCTAAAGGCCCCGTCCACTCCCGGGTTCCGCTGGCCCGGCGACCGTCTTCAACGCCGCGTTTAAAAGCCCGCGCGGCCAACACCGACAAAAGGTACGCGAGAGGGAATCCGGCCCGATGAAAATACGAGGCCATTTATACCACGCGGGCGAAGGAGGAAACGCCGCGCGAGACGCCGTGTTTCGTTTATCGCGCGCGCGCCCCGCTTCCACTCCCACGCGCTGTTCCGGTTTTATGAAAACCAACCGTCGCGTTACCAGCGGCTATATACGGGTTTCCCCAACAGGTTGCTTTTCGCCCGTCCCCTGTTTTCGGATCGCGGCGACCCTCTCGCCGGATAGTAAACCGCTTTTTTTTACAGCGGTCGTCGACGGTGAACAATACCGCTGATTCCGGCGAGCAATTGTTATTTAACGCGCGGTGGACGAGCCGCTGCGTTCGACTCGAGTAGAATAACGTCAGATCGTATTGTCTCCTTTCATTTGTTCGCGACTGCTGGGTTTACGTGCCGCGTGTACCAAAGATTGTACGTTGGTGATCAAAATATGCCGAAAGAAGCTAATTAACAAGATGATAAAATAATGTCGAGCACAGTGATTTGAACTAGTTTGTACGCTTATTAAGCAGAAATTTTATTAGCGCCGATTTATTATAATTTTTTAAATGTGAACTATATACTTCCGAAAATCAGAAATAATTTAACAAAAACTTAACAAAAACCATAGACGCAAAGAAAACCATTTAAACGCGTTCAACTCTTTCATTTCTCCTCGTCAAAATCCAAAAACAATTGATTCCTGCAAAAGTATTACAAAAGTGATCACCAACACAGAATGATATCTAATACCAAGCAACGAACCCCGGTGCGGTCACTCCGATAACGAGAAAAGGAATCGATGACGCAATTGATGACGACGGATCATTTGGTATTCCCGAAATCCAATACCGTTCTGGGATTTCCAGCATTTAATCCGATAGCAACAGGGGAGAGAGACCGGTGCTCCGTTGCGGACCGAACGTTCCTATCACGGCCGTGCCGAAGGAAGGAGGAAAATATCAGCGCAGATTGAATCACTGTCCGGCGATAGGACGTCAATTAAACGAGTTGATACTGGCTCTCGCAGGCCCGTCGACGACTCAATCTTCATAGGACGGCCGAGGCTGTTCAGAACAAGCCCCGCCGACCTGACAACACGCTAACGCGATTGCACGCGGGGGCCGTTCCGTCGATCGGGTCGGGGCTCCTCGGTCCCCGACGAATTTTCTGCCGGATCGCGTCACCGTCGGCAACGATTTTAAGTGCATTACGCTGTTTACGAGGCGGCGGCACTCTCATTCAGGATACAGGTACCGTCGCCATTAAATTCCATGCACGACGGATCGCGTCGCATGCGGGCGCGGGACAAGTAGACCAGATCTTTTTCTGTCCCTCTCTCCTTCTCTCTCTCTCTCTCTCTCTTTCTCGCTCTCTTTTTCCCTCCGTTTCGTCCAGTAACACGTGCACGAGGATTCGCGTTTTACAATCTCGCTTTATTGCACGCAAGCCGATAAAACCGAGACGAGCAATACCCTCTGATAAATTTTATTGGCGGGACAAGCCGGCGATCTAGGAATCCTCCGTCGCGCGTTACGACTTCGACGTGTCTCGACGGTCCAGCGACTAACGGGATAAAAGGTGTTACGGATGAACGGACGGCGATAGCGCGAACAGTTCCTTCGATTGTAAAACTGATTATCTGACTTCGATTTCAGACGATTATCGAGGGATGGCGTGGTAAACCTCGTTTATGCGACGCGCTCTTTGCCGGAAGAAACTTTGCATGAATTGGTGGACTAATGTACTATTATTTCATAAATAATTAAGTCTTGTGAATATGGAACGTGCAATTAATAGACGTATATAATCATGAAATTAAATAATGCTGTATAGCATTGCGTGTAATATTTTTTAGTTGTAGCATTTAATGTAAGCCCGGGGAACATGATTTGATAATGAATTTCTATCATTTTATAAATAAATAAGTCTTGTAACTATAGAGTATGCAATAAATAAACGTACACTATTAGCTATAATAGTGTATCCTATTAGCATCCTTTTAGCTATAGGATGATCATTGTTTCGCATTTTCAGATTTTTACTGATTTAAGTAGAGTATGCGCATATGCATATATAATATAAAATAAATTATTGGCACTTTTATTCGCGATTTAAGTGGATATTATTATTATGAAATCGACAGGAAGAATTCATTTTATTTCTTAACACATTCACCGCTGACGATCGATTAATAAAATTCCCACGAATCAAAGCAAAATTTAATTAATTAAAGAAGCACTCCAGTCAAGCTCACTTTGTTCGAACATATTACAACGAATTTTCAAAATTGCTGAAAAATTAGCATCGACCATATACGATCAACCCAGCACTCTGTTGTACCTAAACTTGATTTCCATGACGTATCCGACGAAACACAGTGCTCCTATTTGTAATCGTCAAAGCACCTATAAATTGCCCGTAATCATCGCGATTTATTGATGGCCTAATGAAACGTGACGTAAGCCGAAGTTCTTTTCCATGGTGACGGTTATAGGGCACGGTTATCGATCTGACGTAACGTTTAGTTCACACAGCTTATGCCCTCGAACGTACTCTTTCGTCGACGGTATGCAGCCAGGTATTTAAGGGGGTAATGCAGCGTGAACCGTTGCTGAAAGTCGATGAAATTCCCGGAGATAACAGAGCTATAAGCGTTTCGTGCATCAAATGCCGGGGGACACTGTCACGGGATCTACCGTCATTTTTACCGTCGTTCACAGGTGGTGAACAAAGCTGATTTAGGGGTGCCAAAGTGAAAAACGAACAAACGTAAATATATAATGTTAATTCTTCTGTTAACACATATATTGGGGAAAAATTGAGTCGACAATTATAAAATGGTATATCTTTTTTAAAATTGGCTTTTATGCTTTAAAAGTAATCCGAGCCAAATTTTTGAGTAATATCAAATTTTTGGCTTTTATGCTTTAAAAGTAATCTGAGCCAAATTTTTGAGTTGTACACGAATTTTTATATAAATGTTAGAGAAACTAGTTCGTCGAACATTTAATGAGGTTAAGGCAGAAAATCCCGAGAATCAATTTTGGCTAATGATGTCCAAGAAAATAGGTGTTTCGTTCCAGCCGGCGTGGGTCTACTGTTTCGGTGGCGTCGACGGTCGAAAGGAGCTTGATTCCCGGCGAAATGATGAAGTCAAGCGCATCGTGAAATTTCAGCATAATCAGCGCTGCTTGCTATCCAATCAAAATCTGTCTGCTGATAGTTATAATCATATTGCCGTACACAAGCTGCCGCGGTGCAATTAAACGATAACGCTGGCCCCGCGTTGCTCCGCTGTTGCCCGTCGAAATATTGTATCGGCGATGGCGCATTAAAGTCTCCTGAACGCGACCGAAATGCCTGAAAATATCATTTTCCTTGGTAATCTATATTAATCAAATGAATTATAACATCACTGGCTGACAGATCTATATATAAAAGAAACAATAAATATTAGCAAGAGTGATTGCGAAATTACTAAATTTTAGTTTTATTGAAAGTTTTACGGATTTAAATCATACGAAGTGAAATGACAATTTAATGGTACGTTTTATTTAATATTTACACTTTTAAACAATTTATATCTATCGATTATAATCCTTAAATTATTAACTAATGAGATAACACTTTTAATATTCAATTTACGGTACTATATTACCGCTCACAGAGCTTTAAATACACCCAGAAGCCCTAGTACGGGTCATTTTCTAAACAGTTGTTAATATTTCTCAAATGTTATTAACATTATCCGGGTTTCGGTCGTTTTAACGCACTATGCGAAGCGTCGATGCGTCCGAACGTTCCCATGGTCATTATACCGCCCGTGGAAACGAGTCACCGATCGTTTCGTCGGATTTGGTCGTTCGATAGCTGGGAAATTCAGCGAAATTCAAGGAAAATCAGTTGCGATGGCCCGATATTGTCTGCCCGGCGATTGTTCTGTCCATCAAAAACCGTACCGGTAATCCGCGTGACCATTATGCCGCGCGCGCGACGATCGGCCCGCGAGAGGATTCGCCAAATCGGTAATTATTGGACCGCGGTCCATTGTGCGTTTATAACTTTTGACAACCTTTCGATCGCAAATGAAAGGGAAACGTAATGTAATTTATTGAACGTGATTTCTGACGACGCGGATAAAACGCTGAACGAACGAGTGAAATATTTTGCATTTTATTACGGTAGATGCAATAATAACCCTTTGCAGTCGGAGCTATTTTATATGGAAGCGCAAAATATTTGTTTAGAATTACAGTGTTTCCATTTTGCATAAACTGGAGATTTTTATATGTCATGGAACTTAATTTCATGGTTTGTGCAATTGTTTAGTGCTTTTGATGATTGTTTAAATATGAGTAAATTTTACAGAAATTATTTTCAAATGTGACTTGATAATTTTCACAAGGATACAGATGCATCAAAAATCTTCATTGTTTCTCTATAGAAAAATAGAGAGATTAAATGTTTTTTTTTGTAAAGAAAAATATTTTTTCATTGATTTCACTTCGACGTTTTTATTACGTGAACAGTGTAAAGTTTGTTTCGGATATGTTGTGTTAAAATTTCTGCTATCAACAGAGAATGGTTTTCGTATTTTTCATATTTTTCTGGTATCCTACAAAAACATGCATATACGATTTAGCAACGCTGTTATGGCAAATGGTATAAACCAAATATACCATTCAGGTTCGAAAAGATCGGCTATGTGTTTCGCCCTATTCACGGATAAAAATTTTAAAAATCCAGTTCCGAGAGGTATTCGTTTTAAAATTGTGACGGTCGATATACAGGGTGTCACAAAAATCTCTTGGAATGTGGAAATGGAAGAGTTTCTGAGGTGATTTGAAGTAATTTTTTCCTTAGCGCAAATGCAAACCAACGAGTGGACAAAACCTAGGTTTCGTTTATTGGCTCGGCCGCCATGCGCCGACAGAGCTCGTCTCTCATTGGTCAGTGTTTTTCGTTAATAACTCGTCAACGACGCCTCGAAGAAAATTTTGCTAAAGGAAAAAGTTACTTCAAATGACCTCAGGAACCCGTCATTTCCAGATTGCGAGGGATTTTTATAATTATTTTATAACCATTACACCTAAGGGTAAAGGGGGAGTTATACAATTATCTATAATTGTAGAACACATTTTTACACTTCCTACAATTTTATTAATAATAGAAGGAGATATATATAATTTTATTAATAAGAAACAGTATATTTTGAATACTACGAAAATTTATACTCTTTAATCACTAAAAAAATAACAATATATTTCTAGACTATCTTCCACCCCTTAAATAGAATTTACGCAAGAAAGTAAACACTGCACAATCTAAAACTATCTAAAAAATTTCCAAATTCTTCGAATCTCCAAATTGAAAGTAACATAATCCGTAGTAACAATTCCTCGCAGATTTTCGTGCGCGCATTGTAGAACAAGATAAGGCTCCATCTTACGCGGCGGCTTTCATTCAGGAAAGCGTTTCCAGCTCGGCGGAACCGTCACGAAAATGAACAGCTCACGGGGCAGAAATAGAAGAGTTTTAAGGCGAAGTTAAATAAAGAGCAGCGCATAAAACGAACTTAGTTCTGTTCCTTTTACCGGGATTCCGTTTGTTTCATTCGACATTGTTCGGTCCGCGGGAAACTTGTTATGAGCACTTCTGCTTACTTCACGGCGGGTAAAGGAACCTAGACAGCGAATTATTGAAATGAACTCGTTCGTTGCTACGTTCACGGCAGCGTTTAGTACTGTTCCATTGAATACGGAACACAATTCGTTTTGCGCTGGTCCCTTTTAACGTCGTTCTTATTGAGTTGAATTGTTGCCTCTCTTTATTCGTTGCAGTGCTTTATCGAATGTTTCTCCGAACGCAGTAGAGAGTAGTATCAACCCTTTGCGTACAAGTGGTGGCTTTCAGCTACTATTAGGATTGTTATAAAATTTTACAAGTAAATAATAATATAAATAGTATACATTTTAATAGGATAAATTCTTCTTGCACTGGATTGTTACTTGTTCTCTTTATTCATTGCGTTGCTTGAGCAAATATTTTTCTAATAACTCCCCTTAAACTCAACGTTTATGTTCAACGTTTGTCCGAAACATAGTTCAGTTATCATCGACGGTTTCCGACGATATTCGACTGGATCGATTAACACGAACGGCTCAAAGTGTATAATGCAGACATTATTACAGTAAATTACGTAGCAGAACAATCTCCGCGTCGAAATAAAAACGAGAAGTCCGGTAAATTTCCGCGTTGTATCAATTTGACCGGACCGGTGAACAGAGGGAAAGAGAGAGAGAGGGGGTGTGTGCGTGGACGGGGAGTAAAAAAATGGCGAGCACAGGCGCTACGCACCAACGGCGATGGTTTAATTTATTTTCTCGCGCATGAGTCCGGCTGTCCCATAATTTTCGCGCAGGTCTATGTACACAGGGCACACGTGGCTGTTGGTGCACGCCGGGTTGCGTGTCTACCAGTTTATTACGCGAGTCATATGCATTATTCAAACATTTCCCGTCCGTGTATCGCATGGGACGCGGCTCTCTCTCCCTCTTTCTCTCTCTCTCTCTCCCTCTCTCTCTCTCTCTCTCTATCTCTCTCTCTCTCTCTCTATCTCTCTCTCTCTCGCCGCTCGTTGTTTCGGAGCGATGCCCGCTCCTTGTAACCACCGCCGGTGTATCTTCGGTATCGATCGACCATCCTCGGCATTAGAGATCGTTTTACAAACCGGCTACCGCCGAACGCCACCGCCAATTACCAGCCATATTTTACGCCCACGCATTTCGAGCGACAAATTCCGCGTGTCTCGACTAATCATAATGCCGAGAGCCGCCCCGTCGCGCGTACGATCCCCGTGGCTCGTCGTTCCGGCAACGACTCCCGTCGATTACTGTCGATTCCGTTTCGTTCAACGGCGTAAGGTAACAGTGTATATACCTATCACGAGACCTCCGCTCAATTCTGACCCCTTCTCGAAACACAGCGGCACAAATAATACAATAAAAAGCAGATAGCACGCGACAGCGGCTGTACAGAATTCTGTCGATATTTTTGTAATCGTTCTTTATGGATTCACTTGCGTAGATAATGTTGTGTAACAATTGGATTTAAAACAGTAAATTGTTTATTCGAATATGGGTGTTTCTAAGAACATACGGTGAACATTTCGTGTACTTCAGTTAGCTCATTATTCTTTCGTGTACTCGGTTCTACATCGTCCCGATTTATGGAACAGATGGCATCTGTGTTTTATATTCAGTGTCCCTATTTTGGAACATGGCGAATAATTGTCTTAATTGGCAAAAATGCATGTACACGTAAAAAACCAAAAATGTCCATTAAAATTATCTAAAATAATTATATAAATAAATAAATTAATGCTTGAATTTCGTGATTTGTGCTATCGCTTATTTTGTCTTGGAATAATTATTATTACCAGCGGATTTTTATGCAAAGTGAACATTGTCAGCATTAACTGCAGAGTTACGGAAACATTTATTTAATAATTCTAACGAGTTGCAAATAATAATGTTTTTTACTTTCTCCGAATGTTTTACACTGTTCTCAGACTGATCTACACATTTTTATTACACGTGCCAATTACGGATCACAGACACTATTTTTAACCATGCTCAGCAGCTGAGCATGACATCAAACGATCAATAAGTCTAAAATAAAGTTCAACGTCTATTTATTTTTTAAATAAAGGGTAAAGAAACTACGACAATTTTCTGCAAAAGTATTTTGACAAGTTTAATAATTGTAAAATGGTAAGAAATAGTAAACTCAAAATAGCAAACTCTAAAATAGCAAAAATTGTATTGTTCCAGCACTATGCTACCTATTAGATATTATTAAAAAATATTTACCTCGAAGAAACAATATCAAGTATTTGAATTTTTAAATTCATCATTTCTAGATTACTAAAGTTTCGTATTGAATCCGATATATTCCATCGCCAGCCTTGTTTGTTAAGACCTGTAATCGTTCAGCTACTTCTGGATCCCCTCTCGTTCTATGTCACCCAACAAATTGCGGTGCTCTTTGTCCGATCATGGGAAATTAAGCACCCGTTTTGCAGGTAATTTCACGGCAGAAAATTTTCAAGTGCGACAAAGCATGAAAGTCTCGGCTCCGTTCGGGTCAAATCGATAGACAGCCAGCGCGCTAGCTAGACTAAACGTCATCCATCTTCTATGTATAAACGCCTGGTACAATAAAATGGTCGAGGGCGAAAGTTTTCGTTCTTTCTATGCAGTATGCAGTAGAGTAAAGTAATACAGTTTGTTTTTATTTAATACAACCGTGAACGAAAAATTGGAACACGTCTTATTCGATAAATATAAAATTAATTATCCCGGCAAAATAATTCGAAGACACAAGAATTAATCATTTTACTATAATTGGCTTTACCACTTTAATTAAAAATATATTTTCATATTTTTATTATATATTTTCTATTTTAATGTAATAGATAGTAGGATAGAAAATTTCTTTACCTAGAAAATACATCCAAGAATATTTTCGCGGCTCGATCGATGAATTCTGCCATGAAATTCTCGAACACGCGTGATATGAACTATCAGCAAGAAAATGAAAAACTTTGATGACTGGATACAGAGGATTACCTGTCTTTTTTTACAGTGAACTCTGTCCTCTGTACTTTATCGAGTGAAACCGTTCATAGTACTGTCATATTCAGATAAGTGGTATCTTGAGACTTTTCGCACACTTTTCTGCAATGTACTGATATATCGATCGAGAACGTTCTTTTTCCTCGTATCCCAATCAGCTTTAATCAAATACATCGGTAGATACGTTCTTAATTCCACGCGACGAAAAAAAAATACGAAATAAACGAAAAATCGAAGCGTGCTAGCTAGTATTCATTTCTGATAAGATCGGCTTGAATTATCGGCGCGATAAGCGCAGGAACTGGCTAACATGTTTGCTCGCAATCTTTCCTTTCAGCTTCTTAGAGAAACAACTTTGTAATTATCAAGCTGTGCATTGTTACGCGGAAACGATACTATCTGGGTTGAATGACGAATGATTGAACAGTTGATTAACAAATCGCACGTTAACATTAATTATACCGTCGTCGGTCAAATGACCGGTTTGACAATTCTTAGTCTACAATTATTCAAATTATACAGAAAATCATTGAATAAATTTATTAGCGCCACGGTATATTAATGTAAAATTTGGGAAAAATCGGAATAAATTCAACAATGTAGTTTGTGTAACACTATTACCATTAAACCATTTATTAAATAATTTCAAACTGTAAATTATGGATTTTTGGAAATTATAAAACGATTACTGGTAGATAATATGTTAATTGGTATGCGATAACTTCTCGCTTGAATTTGCAAAGTTTGACAGCTAAACAAAATATATGCAACATAAATAAATAAGTAAGACCACTTTATCATACTTTTTAATAAAATCCACCATCTTTCTTTGTTATAAATCGATGTACTAGAACTTAATTTTCAAAGTGGTCTAAGCCCTTCGATTATATAAAAGATACTAAAAAATTTCACGTTACATAAACGCAAATTAAAAGAGCGCGCGGTTTATAAAATATTTCGTTGCACAACAGAAAGATATTTCCCGATCCGCTCGAACGCGGAAGATTAAATATCTCGAAACGAACCATGTACACGACCTACGCCCGCTTTCAAAATCACCGGCACATTTAATGGTTCATAATACCCCGGCCGAGTTATCAATTATCGAAATTGTGATAAATCCGCGAGCATCGGCATCGAATAATTAAAAACACGAATTCGCGCGTACCAGGGAAATATTCGATATCGATTGTATCCAGGAAACGGGTTAACGCAGCGCGTCGTCGTCGTCGTCGATATCAGTTACACGAAACCCTGGCGCAACAACGTCATCGTCGTTCGCTGGATGTTGCGTCGAACGAACGAACGAGTCATCGGAACAGAGTTTTTCCTCGCGCGGAAAATTGTACGTCACCGTTGCAGGAAAGTTCGCCGCCGTGGAAACGTCGGCGGCGGGTTCGCCGAAGAACGCGGAATAAATGTAAATTATTGAGAAGAAAGTTGGTGTTAAACTGCCCAACCGCCAAGGAGAACGGTTTGAAATTGTAATCTTCGAGGCAGAACGAAGCAATCGGACGCGAACGAAGCTCGAGTGTAATCCGAGCGTGGACAAGTCGACCCTTTCGACTTCTCCCGGCTCGAATAAAAACTTGTTCATTAATAGCGAATTCGTGGCACACGCTCGGAGCTGCAACGGCGAAAGTTCTCTAATTCTTTAATTTGCCAGTGGTTCGGCCCGTTGTTACGAACTCGGATCGATAACTTATGCGAACGCTTGCATTCGGATCGCAGTAGGGCGACGGACCTCGGTTCTAACATTTTGACTTTAACCCTTTATATTAATATTATTAACCCTTTGCACCCGAAGCCGTTTCAACTGGAAATCTACAATAATTTTTCGGGCTTCCAGCGCTTCCATTTTATGTAACAATATTTATTCGATGCAAATGAAATTGAGTCTCGCGACTCATACAACAGTTACACCTTTAACAATTTTTAAATCTAAGCTTTGGCGATATAAAATAATTTTCGAACGTGCTACGACGATTTTAATGGCGCCGCGGAGTCGTCACTCGAGTGCAAAGGGTTAATATTATTAATAATAATATTAATGTTAATATTAATATTAGTAATTTCAACTATATCGAAATAAAAATAAATTCTTCTGTTATCAGCGTCTAGAAACGAAAGTGCATAACGATAATAAAAATTGTCTGGCCCTATTAAGGAAAATATTAAAAATAAATAAATGGTAATGCAACGCACCTTAAAAAGGGATCGTACTGCAAGGGGTTGAAATACTATTGGACGAAAACTATAGCACCTGCAACGACGAGTCTGCCGTGTTGCCTATACTCGTCTAACGAAGCACGGCTAGTTTGTTGTACATCTCGGAATACCAAAGTTATTAATAAAACATGGGAAGCGGAGAAAATGTTACAACCGACCCGAGGTCGGGGACGAGATTGGAGCCGACGGTAAGATACATTTAATTTTAAAAAGTCAACATCATTCGAGAAAATTATAATAATATATTAACAAGGCAACATAACAGATAATTAAATATATCTTCTCCTTATTGTTCAATTATCGTAATTGTGGCAACCGTATAAATTATATCGATCTTGCAACGACAGCGTGAAATGAATTTCTCCCTTGCTTTGCTTTTGTTCTTTGGTTTCTCACAAAATAATACGCAATAATATGCTTTATCTTCTTTCGTTTTAATACTTGATTTTCGCATATTTTCGCTCTTTGTGTTTATCTCTATTATTCTCTCTGCCGTTGGTTATTACTTTCGTTTTTCTTTTCATATTCTCGCTTTTCTCTTTAAAGTCTCGTCTTTCTATTCAAAGTCTTGTTTTTACCTCAAAGTCTCGTCTCTCTCTCTTCAGAGTCGGTGTATTTATTAATTAACTCAATGAGAATAGGTACGCGCTTATATAGTACAAGACGAAGAGAGAGAGAGAGAGAGAGAGAGAGAGAGAGAGAGAGAGAGTTGGGCGTGGAGTCTCTCTAATTGAAATCGAACTGCTCACTCGTCGCGACGTGTTATGACTGGTCGTCGATCGATGCGGCGACGACGAGACGGTTAAATATCAGGAAACAAAAGAAAACTGGAAACATTTCACAATCTCGTAAAGATTGCTTCAGGCGAGGTCGGTCGTAATGTTACAACAGCACCGTCGTTACAGTCGTCCACGATTATGCTTGTGAACTTTAATTTTAAATTGTCATTGACCGAAACGTTTAAGAATGTATATTGAGTAATAATAGATATAATATTGAGTAATAATCAATATAATATTGAGTAATAATCAATATAATATTCAGTAATAATCACTATAATATTGAGTAATAATCAATGTAATATTGAGTAACAATTAATATTTCTCGAAGGAAATTCTGATTAGAAATTTAACACGAGAATACTTGCAAAAATAGCATTTATAAATGTCACAATTTTAACGCAACGTGAAAACTTAACTTTTAGGTGCCAAAACTTATTTTTTCCTTACATTGCATTTGAAATGCCATTTTGCATGCTACACCAGAAGGGTACATATAATAATATTAATAATAATATACCATGCAAGTACTAAAAGCAATAATAATAATAGTAATAATATCATGCAAACTCTAACGCAATAGTGTTGGTAGTATCCCAAAATTCATAATATACATATGGAAGTCGATCTCCCCTGCGTCAATAATTTTCTATAAAAAATACAGCACAGACAAGAGCACAAAATGTTCAAAAACTAATACAAAATTAAAGGCCCAAAACTAAAGAAATAGTGCAGTCTATAAAAATTGAAGTCAGATCAAAATCCACTTACAAGATTACGTAAACGAAGTAAGTAATAAATAACAGAGTGAGTAATAAATAACACAGGAAGTGATAGATAATCGTAGAAAGAACGGCGATGGTTGAAACAGTGATTCGAGCGTGAGAAATGTGAGAGCGAAGGGGCTCGTAAGGAAATTAACCAGGGACTTTGTCGGCTTCTCCTTTTTTTTTTACACGGTGCTCTCCCCTATTTCTAGATTTGAATCTTGCTCGGTTCATTTCCTGAGGGGAACAGAATTCGAATGGTTTCATATTCGATTTCTACGGCGAGTCAATACGGCATTTAAATCAGAGGTAGAATATTTCTTTCGAAAATCTCTCCGGTCGGCCAGCTTTAATGAAGGAAGCACTTTTTTAATTTGCCTGAATTCTTCGGAGTTACGATGACGTCCATATGATTGCCAAGAATTCTACAGACTCCGCGGCTCCGAATTAATTGAAATTTTAAAAAGAAAAGAATTCTCGAAAAGAATTTCAAGAATGTTTCTGGACATTGTGGATATATTTCTTGGTTAATTGTAATTTGTTTCCCATAATCCCCGTTATTACGGACGAGGGATTTTTAATATGAACAATGCAGACGATGAAGCATTTCTTCATTAATATTTAATCAGAATATATTATTTATGAATTTTTAGTAGGTGATGTGCTCGTTATTTGCAATAAATATATTATTTTTAATTGTTATATTAATGATGGTGTATGTAGTTATTTGACACTCAACCCTTTACATTGCGATTTATTTGTAAAACAATGTAAAACAATGCAAGCTATTGACTCATAGCAGAACCAAAGAAAACTTCTTTCAATCACTCAACACCGCGGAAACGATTTCTGATGCAATAGAACGCGAACGCGCCGTCAACGATTCAAATGTATTCAATTTAAAGTATCCATTATAATAAATAACCGAGAGAATACCGCCAAGAAAATACGGTCAATCAATTTCAACCGCGCGCGGCAACGTTCGTCGAAGCAACAATTATTATCAGATTATCGGAGGATTTATTCTTCGGCTCTGCCTCTCATGTAAGTTTCATTTCGTAATGTTTTTATTAATACGGGAAGAAGAATATTGCGCGCGCTCCGGCTTACTTGCCGTTCCAGCGACGTATATTATTCCTTTATTCATTCTACCGGGAGCCTCTCATCCGCTGCAAGTAGGTTGCATTTTACATACACAATGAAATATTGAGGTAAGCCACAAACGAATTTTAATGAAATACGCCGAAGTCATTTCTTTCCGGCGGTATCGATCGGATCTTGATAGAAAATTCGCGACGACGAACACCGATTCATCCGATCCGAAAAGATCGCCGAAATATCGAATCTCGCGCGAGATGACAAATTGATCTGCGCTATTGTGATAAATAAGCCGTGAGTCATTAAACGAGATGATATCGAAGTATCGAGTTGATTAAATTTGTAATTGTTTTGAATAGCTTTCAATGCTTTGTAATTGTTATTTCTGATATTTTTAGTTTTTTTTTTAAATGTTTTTTAATGGTTACTAAAACATAGCATGATATAATAATTTAATTAGCATAATAATAATATTTGTTTCTTTATTCTATCATTCTTACTGTGTTCAAATACCATAAATAAAATAATTAAAATATTTTCGCCCAGAATCCATTACATAATGAAAATAAGATTTTTCTATACCTTATTAATTATTTTAATTTATTTATGAGTATTTATTCTGGGTTGAAGTATTATAAATGAGATACCTTTTGGACACATTAAGCGAGGAAAATAATTTTGTCCAGCGAAATCGTACAAATACCCCACTGCGTGGTCGTTTCTTTTGCTCTCTGTTAACCGACGGATATCGGGAAAAGAGTGAAACGCGAAAGAGGAGTATATCTTGAAAGCATGCGGAACGGGTTCGAACGCATAATCCGTTTGACTGGAATCGCACTTTATCTCTGTCCCCGCGGTTTCGCTTGGTTTTCTGTCGTCGCCGAGGGCCGCTACAGAAAAGCTGACTTCGCGAAACTTTCTCGTACAATTAAAAGAACGAACAGCCGAAACGATAAAAATTCTCATCTCGCGTCCAGCCGGGCGCGTCTTCGCTCAACCATCGAACCTTGTTCCGCGGCGAATAAGAAAACCAGCGAAATGGCAAAAATCGCGACGAGATTAAGGGGGGGTACAGCCAGCGACATCCGCATTCTCAAACGCGTTTTAATATTCCGCAAAAATACATCGAGACATCGTTAACGAATAAAACGAAGTCGCGAACGAAGGTGCGTGTCATTTTCACAGCGGGTAATTATAATGCAATCGAGACGTAATAAGTAGTTGCGCGCTCAAACGAATGCATTTCATCTTAGGCTCGGCGCTGTCCTATTACATACACACGGTGTATAATTCGAATATGTCAACGTCATCGCGGCCGGTGTATGTGGGCTAACAATCGAACGGCGGACTGCGCCCGGCAACCCGTCATTAAGGACGTTTCAGGCCATCTTGTGTGTAATAATCCAATATTTAATTAGTCCTCGTTGTAAAAGAAGAACTCTCGCGATCTGCTTACAACCATTAGACACGTCGGCTGTAATTTCGATCCGATCATTTTTTCACTCGTTCCACGAAACTAATCGCAACGGAGCTTCGCTGGATTAGAAACGTTCTCTTCTACGGTACAACTTTTGTTCGCTGGAAACGCGCCTTCTATTGACGTCGAGTTACATGAACCTTTTGTTTGATCTCGCGTTGATGCAAACATTTGATTGCTTTTCACGAAATTCGATTAAAAAGTAACATTAAAATGGAAATAATGGATGAACTGTTTCAATGATTTTCTGATCAAATAAAAGATTTAATTATTTACAAATGAAGTATTAATTGAATTTGTGTTAAATTAATTTTTTTGAAATTTATTTTAAATTAAATTTAACTAACTCTGAAATTCGTAAGATACTCTTTAAGTATTGCAACAGCATGCTAAATAGATCTGCACTTTGCAAAAATCGATTTTTACAACTCCTGAGATTTAATTCGCCCGAGGACAATCGAAAGTTAAGAACTAATGTAAGAATTAATGTCTGATAACATGACATCAAAAGTTCCAAAGAAATTCTTGACTTCGAAAAATCGCAAAGAATTCGATATCGCGAACCTGACTTAAAACTATATACATCTAATTAATTCACTGGAAAATAGTTTGCGGTTTAAGATGACCACTGTGTTAGTCATCGCGTTATTAGTCATACTGTCGCCGAAGGATATAAAGTATCAAAGTCGTAGAATTTGCGCGAATCTACGCAGAAACAGGTTCCATGCATCGAGCATTTCTGATTTTAATTTCGTTCGAAAAGCTAGCGTTAAAACCAGCGTTAAAATCATCGGAATTGCAGATTTTAATTAACCGAGATTTTTGAAGAAATTCTAAAAAATGACGTCGTGATAAAAGATTCTAGTAGATCTCTTAGCTATTGTTTCAAAAACAAGACAATGGCAAAAAGGTGTGTTCTTAAACGAACATACAATTTTAGCAGCATTTATTTTGAAACTTCACAGCGCGCTGTTCTCAGGATGTCTTAACAACGTGTCTGACTAGTGCTCGCCGTTTCTACTTGCATTATACGGCGACGCACAATGCGTTGTCCTGCGAGTTTATGGATCGATTTCTCAGTCGGTAACAGTAGAATTTATGAACTTATTATACAGCTGAAATAAGGCGTGAAACAACATGTTTAAACAAATAAGGCTATCTCAAACGTAGTATGTGTCTATATTTAGTTTTATTCTGTATTTCATTGTGTGAATATTTTTCTGCCATATTTTGTTCCGTTTTGTTAAATATACTTCGAATGTATCAAAAAGCATTTTTGTTTAATTTTTACTAAAATTTCCTCAAAGCTCTTATTAATGGACCAGAATGTACAAAGTACATTTCTCTACAAAAGCAATCATAACTATGTTAATACATTTTTCCCGAAGTATAATAAATAAATAATTGCGAATAGATTATTTTCAACGAGATCTCACTTTATCATTCAAACTGTTCTTTAACGAAGCTTATAAAATTTTTCTAACAATTCTAAGTGCATTGAGTGATACGATATTGGCAGCTTTCCTCTAATTAATCTAAATTAGCTTTTGTTCATTTATCCAGCAGTCTGTATCATTTATTACGGCACACTCTGTATGTGAAAGCAACTGGTCCGCGTAGTATTTCTGTAGCAAAGAAGAAATACAGAAATTAATTTCACTAATGCACAAAACTCTGAGTAAAGGGCAAGGGGCTCCGTTTTCTCGATAGAATAGAAAGCTTCTCCGTTTTATTGCGTCCTGAGAACGACACGTGATCCTCTCTCCCTCTACTCTTTCTCTCTCCCCTCTCTCTCTCTCCCTCTCTCTATCCATCTCTCTATCCATCTATCTATCTCTATCTTTATCTCTATCTCTATCTATCTCTATACCCATCTCTATCACTCTCTATACCTATCTCGGTATATAACGCGTACTGTACATCATATTGTCAGACATGTCCGTCTCCCATAAGGTGTATCTCACGTCGTCGGAGATTAAGTTCGATATCCCGAAGAGGGTTATAAAGAGAAGCGATCGCTCGGAAAGAACATTTTCAAGAATAATATTCTTTGATTCATCGACTGCATTCCACGTCCGGCGTTCCGTGCGCCGCACGGAATTTATTGACTTCTTAACTTCTGAAAGGCCACAGATCGCCGAAGGAAGGATCCCGACCACCTGCCAGCAGTCATCAGCGTAGGTATGGATATTACGCTGGGGCCCTTCATTTAAATATTTCACTTTGCCAAATGAGCTCCTCGTAAAATATTTAAGAGATTCCTTCGGAAACGAGGGAGCCGCGGAGCACGAAAGTTTATCACACGTAGCCGAGCCGTGTCGCGTGTTTCGATCGATTGATATTCGTCGCAGCGAATCCGTCGGGCTAGGTATCCTAATTACCGTCGGCGACCGAGTAATTGCCACTCTAATTATTTTTCTTAATGGCGAAATAATTCGACGAAAATTGTAGGTACGATTGATATTAATGGTGAACTTCAACTTCGTTTTAAGGAATATTAGAACAACATTGAATAGTTATATTTAGAAATTAATAGAGTGGTAATTTTACGGATTATAATGGCAATAAATGAATTATTAATACATTTAAGAATCATTTTTTAATATGAACGAGTAAAAGTGACTTTTATTGTCAGTTTATAATAATTAGGTATATCAATTTTATTCGATTTTATATGTAACTTGTACCTGTTGATCATTTTTGTAATCTAATATTTCTTACATAAAAGAATTTTCTTTGATAAAAGAGATCTCAAGCGTTATTATGCTGTCAATATGATCTTCGGGTTAAACAACTTTTGAAATAATTAACTGAAGTTACGCGATGAAGTTAAGGCGGTAATAGCTGGGACGTCTACCCTGGAATACCGCATAGCCTTCGCTTCTATAAATACCAATCGCTATTGCACTTCACGTTCAGCATAAAGAATCTTATTTCAGCTTGGGAAAAATAATAAGTATAACAGGAACCAGTCGGGAAAACAAATTTTCGTAAAAATGAAAGTAAAATATTTGTGACTCTAATAATGATAAGAGTTTCTATATGTGAATATAAATAGGATAAAATGCAAATATTAAATATAGATATTAAATTTAAATATTGAATATGAATATTAAATTTAAACATTGAATATGAATATTAAATGTAAATATTAAATATCAATATTAAATACAAATATTAATTATAAACATAGATATGGACAAGATAAATGACAGAGGTTCTAGCCAGAATTTTCGCGCGACTAATGCACACAGAGCGTGAGAAGAAATTGTTTACCCGGCCTATGCATCAAGTTTAATAATCGGCACCGCCCGCGAAGTGAACGCAATTTGGTGATTAGAACGCTATAATCGGCAGAGTCGGCTGCACTTCGCGTTCATTAATATTCCCGTGAGAATGAAAAATAAATGACCGAGCGCTCGGACAAATGAATTAAACCATTGATCAACCATTGCGTACACGCGTCTCGGTATTATACACACATTTCCCCCTCGATTATGCCAGTTCATCTCATTCGGGGAGTTTCAAGCAAGATCTTTTTGTTTGGACACGAACGTCGCTTAACGTAATTAACAGGCTCTCGGACAATCCCGCAATGCACTGCATCTGCGCGATAAAATCAATGCAGAAATTATTGACGAACGGCTTCCGCTAACCATAAACGCGTCGAACACTCCATGTACACCAATTACATTCTCTCTCTCTCTCTCTCCCCCTCTCTCTCTCTCTCTCTCTCTCTCTCTCTCTCATATTTCGATGCGTGTTCTACCCATTAAAGTAACAGAAGGAAAATCGCGTTAAACGAAAGAAAGTATAACAATTACGGAAACAAGAGATCAAGTCAACGCGCGGGGGGAGGGGGAGGGGGGATTCGAGGAGAGGAAAGTGAAGGATAGCAAACGGCGGCGGCCGCAGCGTAAGAAAACAAACGCTCGTTAACGAGGCGCATCAGGGCAGATTGAAGAGATTTCCTGCCGCAGTTTAGCCCGGCCGACTCGCTCCCTCTCTCTCTCTTTCTCTCCTCTGCCCCATAGACCTCGACGACAACTGGGACCAGAGGTTAATTTATCGAATTAAACGTTCTACAATTGCGTTATAAGACCGAGTCACCGGGGACTTACTGTTCCCGCGTATATGTGTGTCACAACGTGCACGTGTGCGAACCGTACAGGTTTTCTTCGCGACGCGAGTCGCCGAAACACGAACCGATTGTTAACAATTTATCGACAGAACGTAAAAATTTTCGTGTCTATGTTGATTTTATTTATCTTATTAATCGCGAAAGGTATTTGATATTTAAAATTTTATGCGATAATATTGTAGCTTGTGGTACAATTTAGTACATTTATCTCAATAATAGATAACAATTAAGGGTTGCTATGGCAATTTATAGGTCGATAAAGTGTTAATATAACTAGAAATATTTTAACAAGGAATATCGAATAGGATAGGATATAGGATATAAGATATAGGATATGCATTTAGCTTCCTTGAATCGGATAAAAAATAAGAAACGCATTGGCATGCATATTAATATCTATACCAAAGTATAATACAGTGCGCGTACAATGTACACAGCAACTTATAATAAAAATGTGTAATAAGAAGATATTTTCGTTTGTACGTACATTCGTGTATCTTCGTAAGCGGACTGCGGATTTGATGCACTTGTGGCAACGGTGGGCGGTTGAAACTGCGAACAGCAAAAAATTTACAATGAACAACAAACGACGAGGTCAACTTAATCGAATTATTAAAGAAGAAAAGAAAATTGGACTTGCAATCTATTAAAAAATACCCGCAGTCTATCTAAATCTGATTAAACAACAACAGTTCTCGTTCTTTATGACAGAACCTTCGAATAAAGACAACATTTAATACTTTCGCAGCGTTTCTAATAAATCCAGCCTCGCCGCGTACCCGAGCACCGCGGGCCGTCATGGCCACCATAATCCGGCGCGGAGTTGGGAACGGCCCGTCGCTGGAAATATATTTTTATATTTGCCGTCGCGCAAGATTTATTAGAACCGTGTGTGAACGGAGGGAACGGTATAATTTCGAATACTTCCCGAGGCGGAGAACATATCCGAGGCGCTTCGGAGCCGCGCAACGGCGACACGACTTTCGTTTTTAGATCAAACACGCGCCGACGAATGTCACGAGGATACAAGATATCGAGGAGTCAACCATAGGGTAAAAAGGACGGCCGACGCGATCGGTGATTACGGGGCGAGACGTCGGGGCTTGCAGCAGGCAGACACGCACACCTACGGCACAAAGTCGCCATGGAAACGCTGCCAAAGCCCGGCGAACGCGACGCAATTTAGAATCCCGCTTCGAGGCCAAACGGGGAAACTGGATAAAAAAGTCCGTTCTTTTGCAGCTCGGCCGAAATGAAATTGTTCTTCCGACTTTGATAGCATCCCCATTGAGCCGCGGCGATCCGATGATCTCTCACCGATACTACCGCCGGGCCGCTGCTTTTGTTACGGATCGCGCAGACAATGAATTTGTCTGACGGCACGCCGCCCGTCTGACAACACTCTCAAATTAAAGGTATTTAATTACTTATACTTATATATTATTAATTACTTATACTTTACATAGATTAGACGAAGACTAGCAACACTTATCTGTGATTATGTATTCCCAAAATTATTGGGACACTAGATTTGACTTTAAAGTACCGTGTTTAGGTTAATTATAAAGAAATTGTATAGCCTTATTTTTCTTACGAAACGTCACTTATTGCTCTTGAAAATTATGCGTTATTATTTCAATATGTACGATGGCCTATCTGAATCGACCCAACCGCATATTTTCGAAATTATCGATAATACTAACAAATATTTCAAACCAAAAACTAAGGAACATACCATGTCTTGAATAATTCTAACAAATCCCAAATAATATAATAAAATTGTTAAATCCTTCGCGCAATATTTAATTTTCCTACTTTTCTCACAAATTTACAAAATCCGCGGTCTATTCAAAATTTTCGTTATCAAAATCTAAATTCGACCTAGCCAACTAAAAATAGAATATTGTTCGAGAACAATCGCGCGATATTTTCACAAGCGCGCCAAAAACAGCCAAGGTAAATATAAAAATGTGTACGCAACGGCGGCCGCGTCAGCCAGGGATTAAACGCGAACCAATTTCACGTTGCATAAAACCGCCTATAAAAAAAAAAACACCATCGAAATCCCATGATCTGATAGCGCCTCTTGGGCAACGTCGAAACGCTCGGACTCGACACAGAGACGTACGCGTCGGTCGACATAATAAAGCGCGGGGACAAGCAAAGAGCAATAGTCCGTGAAGCCTACGACGGTGGAACAATGCTTTCTCTCTCGCTCGCGCCGAAGTCGAACGAATGACAAGCAATTACGGAAACACGTTTAAACAGTTCCGAGACAGCGCGAAAGCGCCGGGCTCGATGGACTGAAACACGTCCACGTTGAGCGCGATTATGGCGCGTGAAAAACCACTCGACATAAATATCAAGCATCACGACCACCCCTAAACAGCACGGGACCGTATCGCGAGAATGTCCCGGGCTCGTTGCAGCAACGTGTGTCCTGGAAAAGACGGGGAAAAAAGGAAGGAGAAGAAGAGATGGGAGAAACGGAGAAGCGGAAAACGATGCGGCGAAGTGGCTGGTGATACGTAAAGCCTCGTCCGTGCCCGTGGTCATGGAAACCGGCTTTAAAGCCGCCTCGCGTCGACGGCAGGGAAAGCCGATTTCGCCCGCTAAACACAGGAATATCGATCTCGATGTTCCTAGGTGTACTCCGGTTGCACACTTCAGACCTTCGACGTGGCGAGAGAGGCTGACCCGGCCAGACGCCGGGAATCAGAAGTCTGAATAGCGGCCCAGGTGAATGGAAATCCCGTTCCTATTCTCCCCCCGGAGAACAAGGTGTCGGAGGGAGGGGCGGGCATCGGTACTCCGGCGTACACTTCGTCCGACAATAGCGCCGATGGATGAGAAAATTGCTCCATTAATGCAGCCTGGTCTAGGAGTCCGAAGGATATTGCGAAGATGATCACTCGGGAGAACTCGCGGCGGCCGTCGCCGATATCGAGGCGGTCCACAACGGTAATTTAAATGTATATCAGGTCATGCCGGGATTCGACGGCTCCGCCAAGGTCAAAGGGGAGGGACGGCTTTGGTGGGAAGCCGGTTGCGATCGAGTGTATCTTAATGGAAGACGTTTGATCTCGGCTCGAATACCTGGCTGAAGTAGCTGATCTGATTTTAATTGGTAGTTGATCTTCGGACAACCGATCGTCTCGGCTTACCCGGTCGGGATCACCGAGCATGAAATCCTCTAGTCAATATCTGGAAAATGGGGATCCGTTGAGGGCACGTTTGCCGTTGGATCGAGAAGCCTGACGTACGTGGGATGCGTCATTTGCATCTACAAGGTGGTCGGAATTCTAATATTTGTTCGCCACGTAGTTTTCGTGTAGCGAGGCGGAGATGTCCCAGCGCTAAGTTAATCATTTTCAGAAGACTGATTTCTAACAAATTATTGTTCCTCTTGGGTATAGGAGGTTCATGGTAGTTTTGTTCTACGATAAATTGTTCGAATCAAAAAGCGAGCTCTCAGTCGTCGCTCGAGCGCCCGAGTCAGAGGGTTAATAGAATGTGTCGAATCGATCGCTGGTCCTGCACATTGCGAATGCGACGGTCCTTTCATCGACTTCGGAAACGTCTCACGGCGTCGGGATGTTCAACGGCGACCGTGAATGCGCCTTCGGGGCTTTGTCGAGCTACCAGGGAGCACGGGATCGCGCCGTAAAAGTGCTGAACGAAGTTTAAAGATTGGAAATGTTAAAAGGTCTCTCCCTCTCCCTCTCTCTTTCTCCTGCTACAGGCTGGCTGGTCGCAAAAGCTATTCGTACGCGTACCCGCTGTTTATTGGCGGTAATTTCAAGAATATAATCGAGTCGCGGTTACTTTTGTGCCAAAGTAATTCGATCATTCGCCGGTGCTCCGCGGCACAATGAATTCCTCCGTCCCTGTTTTCATCCATCCCCTTGTAGCCGGGGCAAGCGAAGTACAGTGGCGCAACCGACAGGGGCTCGCAGCGACTCCGGACACCTACACAAAGGGTCGCCCGGGCACACAAAGTGTAGCCCGGGAGTTGTCCATCTGGTTGGGGTGCCTCGTAAGGGTAGGGAGAAAGGCTTTGGGCTTCTGTTGTGGCAAAAAGCACTTCAGTCCAAAGTCGAGGAGATACGATAATATGGATCTACCGCGGGCAATATCGCTGACATGTAGGCCGTCGTCTTTATCATTGTTTTCAGCTGACCGGCACGGCTTTTCGTTTCGCCGCGCAGAAATCATTTCACGCGGAAAGGACAGTTTATGGCGTTACCAGGGGACGAAGGCGCAAATAAGCCGGCGAAATGAGATTTAAGGTGTGCGGCCGCCGAAGTCTTTTCGCGAGGTACTCGATTTACTTTGGAGTGTTTAAACAGTATTTCTGGTACGTCAAGAAGGTACTGTTATTTTATTCGCTAGACAATGTATTTCTATAATTTTCAATATGAAATCAATAGTCGATGTTAAATGATTTTTTAAATCGACGAGGTTAGCTGATTTTTATGTATATTCATCGTAACTTAAAATGTTATAATTTCTTCATGACGAGTACACTAGATACTTCAATATTCTTGATTAAATAGTTTTATAAAAATTAAGTTTTTATTAAATAATTAAATTAAGTTAGTTTTATTAAATAATTTTATAAAAATGTTATATTTAAACAGAATATAAAAGAATCAAACAAATACAGTACAGTAACAGTAATTTATATAATTTTTGAACAGTGTTTTATTTTATAACTAGGATCTTTATTTTATAACGGATCTTTGTGCAAAATAAAAAATGTGCAGTTTCAAAAAGTGGTCACGATAATATAAAAATATATAATAGTCACTGAAACGAACATCGCTCCAAGATCTCGACAATTTAACGCCCCAAGAAATACTTACAGGTGCTGGTGTAATTATATCAGCAGTTCGAAAGTAGTATAGAATCTTCGACAGAGAAAATCTAATTCAATTTCTTGCACAGAATTTCTTCCAGGAACGAACCGACCGTTCGACAAGAATTAACAGCAATCGTGGATGGCGCAGTTTAATTAACAAGGAAGCGTTCCAACAAACGAATTATCCTGACATTATTGCGAATCGGTGATTTCGCGAACGCTCGAGACTGGCTTCAATGATCGGACAATTTATACCGTACTTGATATTTCCTGCGTAACTTAATTATCGACGCGATTATAGATCATAATTATAGAAAAATAGTATCATAGTTAGATGACAAGAATTATACGAAATCAATTTCCGTTCACTATCTTCCAAACTTTTGCTATACAGATTCGTATTAACCCTTCAATGACCACATACTATTTCACGTAGGATGACTTTAAAACCAGCGATTTTCTCGTTTAGGGATGAAAAATAATATGAAGTTAAAAGTCCACATATTTATTAACCTTATGACCAATATATTGCAAAGATAGTTTCTAAAATAAGTTTAATAATTTGATGGGGTACGATATTTTTAAAAGCAAGTTCCTGTATGCAAATCACGAATTCTCCTTTATAAATAAAAGAAAAACAAAAATCTTCTGATATTTAGAACCTAAAAATAGTTGATTTTTCATCCTCATTTGCATATGTATAGTCTGAGAGAACAAAGTAGATCGTAATGAGTCAATTTCTTTTCTCTGTATTTTCCAATAGATCGCAGAAGAATAAATATTTTACTTTTTAAATATACAAATAATTCGAATAAAAGTATCTTTAATCGAAAATTGTGGCTTTCGAAAGAGTCTCGTATCAGTCACCATCCCCTAAACTTTCAAAATCTCAGAAGTAGGAACACAGGAATTTATCCCACGTAACGCGACTGTACCACGCCCGCACATTAACCGCGCGTGAAAACAGTTTCGCAGGATTTTTTCGAAAATCTTAGCATAGCAGCAAGTTCGCTACCAAGTTGCAGAAAACACGTATTGTCCCCCGAAGCTTCCCGCAACAACGACAGTCATAAAACGTTATCAAGAGCGACAAGCACCGTACAAATAGTCGACTCGTCGGCGTGGCGGGGGAGCGGGAAAGGAGCCGCCGTTCGTGTAGCGCCACGAAATTACGGCGGATAGATCGTAAACGAGGGCTGCTCGTTCTCGAATCAACGCCGGGTCGTCTCCTCCTCCCCCCCTCGCCGTAGAAAGATCGTTACATCCGATATAAAACCGATAGGGAACGGGCCGCGCTATCGGCGTCGTATAGAATCCCCGTCGCGGAACGCATTATCAAACGGATAGCCGCGAGACGGAGCGGATTGTTCCCTCGCCTATTCGTGGTAACAGTATTTGCGGAACACTTAAATCGGAATCCTGGTCTCGGGGGCCGGGGCTCTCGTGGCGGCCGACGCGGACCGCCGCGCCGACCCGATACTGTGCACATACCGTCCGTAAAGTATGCGCTATTATTATGTCCGTCATGCGGCAGGTATATACGTACGCGGCGACACTTTACTCGGACAGCGGGGAACGAGCTTGTCCTACGGCGGAGGGCGGATAGGTGCCGCGCGGACAGATCAAGGAAAACTGGGCGCCGAAGATACGGGAGGAGTCGACTCCGGAGGAACTACGTGGTCGTGTTACTACCGAGGGAACTTACGACTTTCCAATCGGTGGACCACGAGTTGCCGCAGCGAATTCCATTAGCGGGCGCTATTTAATACCGAAACACGGCGCAAGGAGATGTGGACATACTTCAACGCTACTCCTGCGATTTTAACACTAGAAAGACGGGGAAATGACTGCTTTTCGGCAATATAGATATAACACACATATATATACCGGAAATGAAGGAAGAGGGGGCAACAACAATGATTAATAAACGCATTTATATGGTGTAGAAAAAGTCAGAAAATTATAAGAAGCTGTGTCATTATTTACATAATTATTTTTCTAATTGAAATTGAAAAGCAAAATGACTTGCTTAATCTAGTGTTAAGGGTTACTTCTGATGTATAAGGTATACCGTAAGTTGCTTGTAATGGAGAAGGTTCCTGAGGTTGTTTGAAGCAACTTTTTCCTTTGCGCAAATACGATCCGCCGATTTGTTTATGAGTTATTAACAAAAGACGGTGACTAATAAGAGACGAGTTATTCAATGAAACGAATTATTCAATGAAACTGCACTGAAATTTTGTAACTTGCAAAAGCACTTTTGTCAATTTTTCTGGTTATTACTATTAAGGCTTTTATATTCTGAATATCCTAATAGCGTTTAATTTCTACGAATATATTACTATAAATATAAGTGCAGTTAGGAAATATACATAACAGTGCTGGGGAAAATACATCTATGAAATATTAAATGGATGATAAATATTTCTTAGATAATACAGAATGGCAAATTAACTTTCGTTTTAAACAGTACACAGTTTTGTTTTAAAGTACACATGAACATTACGCAGTGAAATATATTTGCATTATTTCCATACGTAAATACTATTTCGAGGAAAGTTTATTTGCTAAACTGCGTACTACATAAAAAGATACAAAATATTTCAAAAATTTATTTTTCCATGTGCCCGTATGTAGTAAATAAAGTATCCTATTTCATTATAATTAACGCTATTGGAAAGCAAGTTTAAAAATCAATCCCGCTGTATTTCATTAAGATTTTTATGATGCAGAAGAGTTATGGTATTAAATCGTCACGATAAATATTAGATTTCTAGTCCCGGATTCATCAATTATACGGCTCGTTGTTAAAGCTTGTTAAGTTGCTGTTAATGTCCCGCAGAATATAGTGGAATAAAATAACTGTTGAATAAAATAACAGTTAGAAAACGATCCGCGTTAATTGACGCGGCGATAAATAGCCTAGCTTACGTTATGTCTATTATCTTCTCGGTAACAGCGGATCCTATCCGACCGCTCTTTCTCGCTTTACCGTTTCATTAGCCGTTTCATTACGCCGAAAGTAATGGTGGCCGTCGCCAGCAACGACTGTCGTTTCTACGGGCCTTAACCGTGGCGCGTATCCTTTTTATAATCATCATCCTACCGATAGGATCGTAAGTAACAGCGTGAAACGGAGGGCAGCGCGCGCGGGCTCACCGCGAAATAGCATTATCTGCGAATGTTAATACGCGACGAGCAACGGTAGAAAATAATAATAACGTTCGCTGTATCGCGGCTGCGTTAGCCGGGTACCACATTGTAGTCTGTAATAAGGTATCGCGGGGCTTTTCGTTTTTCCGACTGTTTATTGCCAGAAGCAATAATTTCCTGATGCCCGGGTACGTGGCACTGTTTCTCGTTAAATACATCCGTGTACCGTTTGCAGCTGCTATTTACGTTCGTACGCGCAGCGAACATCAAAGACGCGAGGCATCCTCCCGCCGTAAAGAAACCAAGCCGGCGCTGATGTTTTCCAATTACAATATTACGCGCTAAAATTGCTCCGGCTACGAGAGGAACATTTCGGCGCTTGAACACTGCTCGAGCGATTTCGATAATCTCCTGTCCCCTGCGGGCTTGTATATCTTAACATGGGGTTTGGCTAAACTTGAGTCATGTGGAGCGATAAATGTCGTTCGTAATCATCATTGGATTGTCAATATATTTTTTAAGGAAACAGACGTGGTATTAGGATAAAATAGCTGTATTGAAGATATATTTTTCGTCGGTCAATTTACGATAGAAGTAAAGTACCTTATTATAGCACAATTGGCAAGTATTGAACTTGTAGTAACATTGCTCAATGTATAGTGAAACTGTTCAGCCTGTAGTAACATTGTTCAATGTATAGTAACAGTATTCAATTTATAGTAACAGAATTCAACCAGTACTGATTAGTTAAGTTTCCTGGTGCGATAAATTCTCAATTATGCTTTAGCTTTGCTGAGAGGTCCCTGAGGTCATTTAAAGTAACTTTTTCCTTTACAAAAATTTGCTCCGAGACATAGTTGTCGAGTTATTAACGAAAACCAGTGACCAATGAGAGGCGAGTACGACTGGCGCAAGTCTGCCGTGCCAATCGGCGGAACTACGCTTCGTCCAATCGTTGACTCCGCTGCCTGGCGCTAACCGAGCTCGCCTCTCATTGGCCATTGTTTTTCGTTAATAACTCGACAGCTATGCCTCGGATTGCATTTTCGCTAAGGAACAATTTACTTCAAATGACCCCAGGAACCCTTTATTTTCTTATTACAAGTAACTTATAGGACACCTTGTAATAACAATATCCCGGAGTAACATTATCAAGAACACTTGCCTTCAAGTCCTACATACTTTCAAAATCGATAATAAAACCTGACAAATTATAAATTAATTAAAATAACCAGACTACGGCCATTATGATAAAATATCTTAACTCATTTGCCTCCCAAAGTAAAACGCAGCACAGTCAATTGAAATGTCAAGAAGGTTCGTTTGAAGAAGTATGCCACGCGAAGATGTAAATCCCGTGTACGCACACCTTTTCGAAAATGATAACGAGAGATGTTTATATATATATATAAGTGGAACGAGGCCAACGATATGAATTAATCGAAAGCAATCCTAACGATTTTCTTGGAAACGCATCACGTATTCAGAACTTGTTGACTGGATCGTGATGCGCCGGCTGCGTTTCCTCGCAACGCCGCGGCGCCGCCAATTATTTTCTCATCTATGCCGCCGCCATTACCGTCTGCTTCTCTCGAGGCATTTTTTACGGTACACCGATTATTCCCATCATACTCCGACGACGAATCTCCAGCCAAGATCATCATCGAGTCCCTGGAACTCGAGGCGCCTTTCGCGATCCGTCGCGATTTTCGCCGACTCGTCTCGACGGTAAAAATCGTCTCATCGCGACTAACAACAATGCTTCAGAATTAAATGTTAACTGGTTAAATAAATAAGAAATAATTTATTGGAGACCGTTGGAGATATTTCTTGAATTATTAGCTGCGATTGAATAATTGGTAATCGATTTTATGCGGTTGGAATTTACTATGGCAGACAGACAAGGTGTGCAACCTTATTATTATTTTACTTAATTTTATATTACAAGGTGTGTCAATTTCTATGTTGGGGCGAGTATACTCGTCTTGTTATTTCGAGCAAAATTGATGTGAAACGTATTCGTAAATTTTAATATGTTTTAGAAAGATTTCTGAAGAAATTGTGCCGAGTGCGACGGAAAAATAATCTCGTCTTATTAATTAATTTATGAACAATTTCATAACAGCACCAGTCATTGCTAATTTTATTACCATTCTACACAGATTGTGCATTCAGATCCCGATACCTCTACTTAATCATGAGAAGCAGGCACTAAATAAGAACAATCCTTTGATAATTCCAACAAGATAAATATAATCCATTATTAGCAGAGAATTTCTTGGATTTTCTTGTTGCTTGATATTTTACTCATTCGTTCTCGTCGTAAATACATCAAATCCGCGGTGTATAATTATATTAGATCAAAGTTCATTGCAGTGGAGGAATAAATTCCGTAGTTTCAATCTGCAGATCGCAGTTTCAAGGTCTCGAAACGATAAAATGAAATAACGAAGAAAATGAAATGCCGTATTATTTAATAAGGGAATAATTGTCGAGTACGACAACGACAGACCTCGGATAATTCTTATCCGACAGTTATCGTCCAACTGACGCGTTTAAGATGTTACCAGGGATCAGTCGTTTTCCGCGCATTTCCCAAGTGTGTAGCGTCGCGATAAAAGTCGCAGTAGTCGGAAGGAAGCACCGCGGTGTTACCATTCACGCGGCGTCGCTGATAACGCGCGATCGTAGGATACTAGGGAGCATTGACGCTGCCGTTTATGATACCGGGACTTCCTACAGTCGCGGCAAAATCACGCGGTCGAGACCACTGTTCCGGTCATAATATTTATCGAGGGAATAACAGCGAACTAAAAATATATTTCAAGACGTGTCTGTAGCCAGAGTTATTATCTGATCGCTTTGTTGAGAACACGTGCTCGTTTTTTCACTTTGTACTGCCATCCTTTTATCTTTCAATAATTTTGAAAGAGTCGTCGTTCTTCTGCTGACCATTTACAGAGAAATATTCTATATTTTAATGGTGATTTTAACGCTATTTTTACCAACGTTTTGTGTCACAGAATTTACCGAATTAATCTTGCGATAACTATAGCAAAATTCGAGAAGTGATTACATAGAAAGCATAGAACACAGGAAATATAATTTTTCTGAAAAATTATGTCTTTGGACCACTTTGGCAAAAATAGTGTTAAATAGAAATTCGGTGGAAATAGCGTTAAGATAACAGGATTAACAGGGAAAAATTCGTCTAATATCCCAGACATGGTGATCTATACAAGCTAACTAAAAATGAATGGAATTTGTGACAGAGCTAATGCTTGATAAACAATTTGAGCATCGTGCGAATATTTATCACAAATCGCTGCCGTGCCAACGCTCGCAAAACCCGCGCAGTCATCGCAGTTCATTAAGCGTGAAAATGAAATCTGTTCGAGTTACTTCGCGCAATCAATAATCGTACGGCGTGAACAATGATGCGGAGTAAATATGATCATTTGCTATCCGAAGCGACCGATTTCGCTGCACAACAACTGATACCGGGTCCGTTCAATTTCCGTTCTTTTAAATTTATCGCAACGTAGCAGACAGATCTGCGTTTTCAATCAATCGACAACGTCGGAAAATGCCTTCACGAATTTATTAATTGGCCATACTATTTTCTTCACAGTTGCAAGGATGAGCACTTTTTCTGCTGTAATAATTTCTTAGAAGGAAAAGGAAGAATATTTATTGCGTTTGTCTACATTTACTTAAATGGTTAAATATCGATGACAACAAGGGCAGAATTTTATTCCGGCTTTAAATTTTCCGGATTAATATTTATAATTAACAAGATATTAATAGAAATCTCTATGACGACCCAGACTCGACAAAATACGGCAAGGGTTTAATACGAAAGAATTATTAATACAAAAGTACTATTAATACGGAAGCTATCAAAATCAGGAAGAATTGATTTCTACAGCCGACGTGACGTTTTATCAATTTCTAACCAATCGGTTTCGCCGAGCAGCCCAAGCACACCCTCGAAGATAGTATAATTCGTACCTTGTAAAATCGAAACGCATCTCGGATAACGTACAGCCGAGGACGTAATCTGGAATGACCAGTTGATTTGGTTCGGACTGTAATCAGACCACTCGCGCGCGCTTGCAACGCGAGCGTGTCGCGGGACTTGTTTCTTGTGCGCCGCGCGCGAAGGTAACGGAGAGCACGCGCGCCGCCGGAGGGAAAGAGAAAGAACGCGTGGCCGGTCGAATGATAAGGAAGTAATAAATTGTCTAGGTGGACAGGATCATGGTCGCGTCAAATCGTGGACAGGTTACTATCGTGGAATACGTACTTACGTCGCGAAATGCAAATTGATCGCGGGAATTCGATAAGACTGTAAATATCCGAGACAATGGTTCACTGTCGTTTTTACCTTAACCCGTTCGCCGAAAGAAAGCACCGCCTGAACGAGGGCATTTTCAATATTTATGTAAGAAACTGTATATTTCGTGTTTTATCAAGAAATAAAAGACCAATGGAAGGATTTCAACTTTCTTTGACTTGGCGCTATATTTTATTCAATTGAAAAGAGAATTATTCTTCAAAGTTTTTCCAATTCGAGAAATTAACTTTTTACAAGCAATATTTCAACTTGTAATTGCTAAAGAAGATTTCATTTCCATGCAAAAATAGTTTCACACTTTTACTTCGAACGATCGACCATTAGTTCGATTTTATTCAAGAGCCCTTTCGATCATCTCAGAATGTCAAGAGCCTTAAATTCTAGAAAATCATATTGTTACGTTTCTCTGAATTTCCAACTCCGCAAAGGTGACATAAATTTTCCTAACCATCTTAAAGTTAACCTGTACTACCTTCTCATTGTCAAGCCATTTAAAAGTTAAGTACCAATCGTTGGAAACTCTTCAGATTTCATACAAAAGCAATCCGACGATTCCGCGATTTAATAACGTGCTTGAAACCGAAGAGAAAGCCGACTATTAATTACCAATTTAAATCTTCTTTCATTTCCTTTATAATAGTCCTCTTCGAACGTTAGCATACTGGCTCTAGTTCTACCTTATATACTTTCTGGAAATCATTTCCTTCTGGCACACTGCCGTCATGAACGTGTACGTCTACAACGATATAAGACGTCGTCCTCGAAACTTCGATTCTCCTTCAAAGAACAAGAAGATGTCGCAGAGAATTGACATACTGAAACATTGCGAACGTCTCGTTGCAGATCTTTGCCATCTAGTAGACAAACTTTCGGATCTCTTGTCAAATCTCAGAACCGAGTGACTCTGTTTCTGCTGAATCGCTTCTGGCCTGCATCGAGAAATTATTCGTAGATCGATGATATTATATATTTTGTAGACAGAAAACAGGGCAGTAGAAAAAATTTATAATTGTTCCGTAGCGATGAAAGTATAGCGTAATTATGTAAGTAGCGATTTATAAATAACGATTTTTAAATAATAGCTTATAAAAAGAATAATTTATATAGACAACGATTTGTATAAGCAGCACTGTTAATGTAATGATTTATGTCAGACATAATTTATTAACGGTGAAATAATAAAAGTTTATACAGATTAAATTATTAATTTCAATTAAAAAATAAATAATTTAAATTAGAAATTTCGCGCTTGTATTTTCGTACAAAAATTCACATATTTCATAAATAAAATCTATAAATATAATCATTTCATGAATTCTATAATGCTGTTCATCCATCACGTTTCCACAAGATTTCTACCACAAAATTCCACGAAAATATCGCTCTTTATGCAAAATTTCGGTCACTGCAGCATCGAGAACTGACCCGTAAACCAAGAGAACCAAATGCGATACGTATTGGTAGAAACAGATTGTATTAAACTTCTCCACGATTTTACCTCGCGTGGCTCCGCAGTATATCTCGCTCGAGCGCCACGATTTTCCGACAATGAGAGACCCGCACGGCAGAAGAAAGAAGAGCCGCGCGGTCACGATCAGGAAAAGATTAACGCAAAGCCCGGCCTCACGGTTCAACGTAACAATCGTTCCGCCGCGACGGCCGCGTCCATTCAGCTGTGCGAGGCGATTACGTAATCGTTCCACTTGCCAGGCGAATGCACTACGAGATTACGGTTGATAAAAGCGTGTTGTATTCGCGAGGTCAGCCGACCGTTTTTATGAATGAAAATTTATATTGTTCGCGGGCGATTCGCGCACGAGTACGTGCCCGCGCCGCGCCGCGGCGAGCGAAGCGCTGGCCGGGTACACGCCAGACACGGCCGCCCGCGTAATTAATTAACGCACGCGATATTTTCGCACGTCGGAAGACCACGAGAGAAAGAGAGACAGAGAGAGGAGAGAGGAGAGAGTATCGGAGAACGGGAGCAGAACGGGGCGCAGGCGACACCGTGTAACGAGCCGTGCTATGAAACTCATCGACCCCCGTAAATCCATTTAACCAAAGTTTATTCCTTACGGAATAATCGTGTAATCTGGCAGCGACATTCAATTAAATCAGTTCCGAAGTTACGGGCCCGGGTGTAGAACTCCGTCTCATAATTTAATCCACGCTAGGCGCATTCGTCCCACGTCCCAGCGCGCACCGTGCCAGATGAAAATCAAACTCTCGCGAACGCGCGCGTCTTTCCCCACTTTTTCTCCGTCGCGTTATTATTAACCCCTTGCGCCGATAACCGGGCGCACTGCTACAGGTTTATATATTCTCAACGTAATGATTTTTGTTGAAATATTCGCTGCCGTTGAAATATTTCAGTGTACGACCTGGCCGTTGTTATTTACCAGTGTTCGTCACTATAATTAGGTTCGAAGAAAAGTAGCAGGATGGTTATAATATGGAATTAATATACGAAGCAACTATGCACGTGATCACATTTGGAGATGTAATACTTATTTATTAAATGAAGAAAACTAAACATAGATTTATACATTTTACTAAAGGATAAACGCTAAGTTTCTGTGAAGCTAACGAAATATTGTCGAAGTTACGACTCATGGCAATGTAGATTTCTTCTCGTCAGTCAGTATATACCGCCACGATTTATATTGTTCATATAATTGTTATTCATATAATTATTATTTATATAATTGTTATTCATATAATTATTATTCATATAATTATTATTTATATAATTGTTATTCACATAATTATATTATTCATATAAATCGTGCCAGTGTAGAGTGATCGAGGAAAAGACAATTTGTGTCGCATACGAATTCAATAAAATCCATCAATATATTGAATTTAATCGTATATTTAATTTGATGCATTGCATCAAATTATGCATTGCAAATGAGGGATTCTCGAGGTGATTTGAGGTACCTTTTTCCTTAGCGAAAATGCAATCTGCGGTTTCGTTTACAAATTATTGATTAATTGAAATTAATATTGTCTATGAAAAGCAAAAGCTGAATGTAGAAGCCAAGAAAGAGAGAAAAAGAAAGAGAGAAGAAAGAGAGAAAGTTCTTTCCCCAAATGACCGCTTCGACAGTGCCACCAGTGTTGCGGCCAATTTCCAGGCGACGAGATGCAATTTCTGCACGGTAATTTCGCTCTTCTTATCAGGATTTCTTTGGTTTCACGTCGATCCTCTCCAGTCATGGCGCCGCCACCGGCCTACACAGCCGCTCCTCAGGGGCGTTTTTGATCCGGCTCCGCTCATCAATTCGGGATTTAATGAATTTCCAGCGGTGCTTCGATTCGCCGAGAAGGCCAATGCCGTAGAACACGTTTGCCGGATCGTCGGGAAATGGAATTGGATAGGCGCAGGATCTGATTAAAGAATAGAACAGAACAAGGGGACTGGTAAACGTGGAACAAGAATCACTGCTGCGACATTTCGTGGGTGTTTTATCATTCACTTCTCTTATTTATTATTTAAATTTCTGATACTTTTTTAATTATTTACTGCTCCGAGAACCGGAAAAATATTATAATTGTTATGGAAATGTTGGTTCCGGTATAAATCGACCTAGGTTACGATTTTTTAGAACTGATGTACCGTTTCTACAGGGTGTCTCAAAAGTCGTTCGCAATAGGGAAATGATCGGTTCTTGAGATAATTTCCTTAGCGCAAATTCAATCCACGGTTTTATTTACGAATTATTAACGAAAAACTGTGACCAATGAGGAGGACGAAAGATATTCTGAAATTCTTCTAATGTCATAACCTTAACCCCTTGCTTATAATAACGAATAATATGAATATTATCAATTCCTTCTACTGCAAAATAAAAATTAATTCTTCTGTTACCAAAATATAGAAACAAAGATAAATAAAGAGAATAAAAGAAACAAAAATTGTCAGGTCCTACTAGGAAAATTATTAAGCAGGAATAGGTGCTAATCGTCGGAGCATGAAAGGAGCGATAGTGGAAGGGTTTAACGTAAAACTATGACCAATGAGAAGGTCGAAAGATAATCTCAGATTCTCCTAATATCTCGGCAATTTACTTTTTGTTCTACTTATTCTCGACGACCAGCAATCCGCTAATAACAATGGAACTTCTATAACAAGAAACGTCGTAATAATCGTACAGTTCGGCGAGACTTTTTCTTTAAGCGAAGCCAGAAGTTGAGCTCTCTCTCGGTTCTCGGTAATTTCGCGAGAGCAATGGGATAAGTTACACGTGCCCTCCTCTTCCGATTCCGCGAATCGTACCGCTGCGCAAAAAAAAAACGAAAGGTAATCTTCGTCCGAGCCCTCGGCGCGGCACCCTTCTCCCAGCTGTCGAAATATGAATTTCCGTCCGACTGTCCGTGACGACCGCAAAATGTCGATTGAATCGATCGCGCGGCAACCATCGCGTATACAAGTCCTATCAGAATTTCATTACGCGTAAACCCCATGGCCAATTTCAGGTCGTGTCCTCGGTCTACCTCGAACGATCCACGAATAGTTCGCGTGTGTTCAGTTTACAATCGAGTGGCGGATGCTTTTGGATCGGCCATATTCGACGCTTCTATAGATTTGTCATCCATAAACGGTCGGCCATTACGGGTAACTGTCTAAAAATTGTCTCGAAAACTTGTCTTATGATGCGCTGCGGTACAAAGAAGACGAACGCGTGGTGGTTACTGGTTCCATTATCGGGAATGAATTTATTTTATGGTTTTAGTCAAGGCTTTCGATGCTAAAGAAGCTTCTATAAATTATCAGATATTATCGAACATAATGCAAAGAATTATTAAGAAGAATTATTACGAAGAATTATTACTACCTATTATTTATCAAGAAATCAATTATATCAATCTAATGACACAAATATAAAAAAGTGAACTGTTATTTTAAAACGGTCCAAATATTGTTTAATAATCTACGTGACGTTACAATTAACTGTCGTACGTACAAAAAACAATATATTTATCTCCCCCCAGTTCGAAATTGCAATTAATTAATACTACGCAATTATGCATAATTAATACCAGGCACGTTTACTGCAACGTTGTGTCCTAGTTTACATTCGCACAGGAGACTCGAATTCGATCTCCCTCGATGATTTGTTTTAATTAACATTCACAATTATATCCTTATGCGATAAGTGCGATCTAGCATTATTTTATTTTCATTGATCTTTAAAGTCCGACATAAATCACCAGAAAAGTTGAAAGGGTCGCTAAAAAATCGGCGACGATTCGGTCTTCGAATCTACGATAGATTCAGTCTTCGAATCTACGATAGATTCAGTCACGGAAACAGTTTCGTCGATGTTTCAAGAGACGCTCGAGTCCGCGACGTTATCGAGGGAAATTCGAAACGCCGTTCGGAACGGCTGCGACTAAAAGATTCCTTCAAAGGGACTGCGACTGTGGTAACGGATACGGGAAGAAGTCGAAACAATATTACAGAGTCGCTAATGGCCATGTTGTAAACGCGAAGCAAAACGAAAGAAGACGAGGGAAGAACAATAACTTTGAGAGGAGCCGGAACTCGGATGTCGATAATACACGAGTGAGAGAGAGAGAGAGAGAGAGAAGAAACCTTCTCGTAGAGACCCGGCGACTGCGTAGTTGCTTGCAAAAAAATCTTCAGTCAGCGCGCAAAGTTGAATGTGGAAGATGATTTAAGCTGCTCGACGGTCGTAAAGTTTCGACGTTACCGTTGACGACAGTCCCGTCGTCCGGCAGAGCTTCGTGCACCATAAAACGCGCGGGCTACGGTCTGCATTCGCTATCAGTCTCCCGTTTAATGAATATCCGAAATAACGCGACGGAAAAAAATACCGTCGATCCGCGAGCATTATCGCGATCGTAAAAGCCATTCGCCTGGTAGACCGAAGCTAGAACCGCGGCGTCGCGGCCGACGCGAACATCTGGCCGCTGGTTGCGGTGGATCCGCGATCAAACGCAGCGTGAGATCACCGCGGCTAGGTGAACTTACGACGATGGTGTGCCGTACGAGAAAAAAAAGGAAACGGCCGCGCATAACCGGACCGTGGAATCTCCGCGAAGTAGCACGGTGTTCTGCATCTGCGATGAATAAACGGGTCTGAGTTATTAGCATCACGTGGATTGCGCGGCTACTTGCGTCTACGGTTTTGTCCCTCGTCGACGTTCAGCTACCATGAGTAATGCCGTTTTTAGACATAACTTTGGAACCTCAAAACAACGAACCAAAAATCCTGCCCAGTGGCTCACCACTTGCAATACTGATGACTTCGGGGGCTTCGCGAGCTACCGCGTAGGTACAAATGACCGATTTTACATTTTACAGAAAAAGGTATCTAAAATTTGTTGATACCATATAGTTTGCTTATTTATTCACTAAAATTGATTTTGTTGCAATCTAAATGAGTCTACGCAATGGGGCTTTGTTGTCAAGAATATCGACTTTAAAGTTTGCTCATTTTTATAAAAGTTTTAGTTGCAATATTTTAGCGTTTAATGTGTCATTTACTACTTACAAACATTGACAATAATGGTAACATTACGTTTGCTATAGTCCTCGCGCGACAAGAAGGCCCCTTTACGTTCACCTTCCCCCTCTTACTAGCTGCACCACTGACGCAGCTCCGCTGACAACCAATAGGAGGGGGAACGTAAGCGGAGAGGTGCCCTCTTTAATTGAATCGCGAAGAATCTATCGGTAAAAATAGTATTTCAAATATTTCCTCTATAAATATGACCCAGTACCGCGGCGCAATTACGTAAGAGGAAGAGACGAGACAGTGTACAGCGCCGGGAGAATTAAGAATTCTCTAATGGAATTGCACGGTACCTATAAACGACGGATCATGGTTGGCCGTAGGAACAAGAAATATAAGACGCGGAGCAAAATGTTGTTGCTTTCCTCCGACGAGAATTGAGTTTGATTTTCGACAAGCCACGCGTACACCGAGACGCGGTTGCGCACACGATCATGAGATGGATTGAAGTATGGAGAATGTTCATCGCTCGCTGGTAGAAGCTTACCGGCCTTCCCCTACGCCCCCTCGCGCACTCCTCGAGCACCGTCGACCACAGTTTGCTGCACATGTACCCGGTCGAAGTTGAAACTCAATTTTCTCGAAGACGGAGCAATTTACGAAACAATTTTATTCCATATTCCCCCTTTTCGCCTTATTTCTCTCCCGTAGGATTACCACTTTTCGGCTTCCGGTGCATCTTCTCGCTTGAACCACGCGTCGTCCCCTGCATTTAAATTAAACTTTATACCGTGTCGCGCGTTACCTCGCGAAGAACCGGCACGCGACGTGCTTTCGCGCGCGATGTTAAACAATGAGGAAAAGAATTAAATATTTGAAGTTGGACGTTGAATAGTTCATTCGAAAATTGTATATTATCATTATCCGAATATCTTGTGTTTTAACCCTTTATACTCGAGTGGCGCCTCTGAAGAGACAATGAAAATTGTTATGTAATTAACAAAATATTGTTGACATTATTAAAGACCCTTCTGTTAAAAGCGTAACAGTTTTACGAGTCACAAGACTCAGTGCACAAATTATACTAAATACTATACTACAGCTGGTCATTATAGCAATTTTGGATCTAAGCTTAAAATAGCTTCGAGTGCAAAGGGTTAAGCAGAATACAATATAGTAATAATAGTCTACTAAATAATAAATAACCGCGCCTATTGCTTTCGACTATCTGCGAACTTCAATCCATCCAACCCAAACATACACATCTACCATATAAAATCGTTTCCTCATATTCTACGAAAAAAATTATTTCTGCTGCAACCGCGCATCAATAATTGCTTCACGGTGATGCAACCGTTTCGCAGAAATTCGCCGAATTGCCTGGAAAATTCTTCTGCGAGCCCGACCGTGTTTCTCCGGCGCACAAAATAGGGAATAACATGTTTTATGGAGCAACACGGCATTTCCATATTCCGTGTAATTGGAATGAAAAGCACGGCTTGCAGTAAACCGAGCAATTCGCTGTTGCACAAAGGCAGCCCTCGAGTCAACGTTTAGAATAAAAATGTAATCCCGAAGAAGGTAACGAATAATAAAGTATCGTAACATATTCAACTTGCGACGTACAAATTAGCGACGAGAAACTATTATGCCGCATCGTAGGAAAATATTTAAACGAAACTGAATGAATTCGACGATAATTTACCATTTTTCGTGACATCTGATTCGCGCGGATAGAACGACGAATAAAATCACTCGTTAAATTTACGCGTTAGACGTCCCAGCAGCGCGTCGCAACGTAACCAAATTTCCATTACGATGGAATTGCGCGCCACGGCGACGGCGCGCGTAGAATCCTCACCTCGTCGACTTCGTATCGTATTAAAAAGGATTCGCGCGCTGCTCGCCGACTTGCCAGCAGAACGAGAACTCTATATTAGACGCCATAATTTAAGCGAACCTCGACAGATTGTAAACTGGTAGCACGCGCGCGGTCCTCGTCGCGTTTCTCTGTTTCCTCGTAAACATGCGTTCCCGCGGCGGAGCACTCGCTACGCAAAGTCAATTTCTGATTCCGAACGTGTCGCGGACGCTTTCCATATTAATCGCGACGACGCGGAAGGGTTAACAGTGTAAGGTCTAATGGGAACGCGAACGATGAACCGTTTCCCAATCTTGGAGCACGTTGATCTCAATCCGAAAATATGAATGAGTTGATTGAGTTACGATTCGTTGGAAAAATAAATCGCAGCGTGAAATTAGATGTTTGTTAGTGAGATTTTGTCGTTTGATGCTAAATCTAGCGGTGTATAAAATTTTAATCTAAAACTGTGGAGAGATCGGGTGCATTTATTATTTTATTGTTAAAGGGAAGAGTAGAATTCTGCTTTCATCTTCTGCTTCTTTGATTTTGGATACACAAATCATCAATAAATCGATAATTCTTTAGAGGATATTATTAAGAATCAATTGTTTTATTAGTTCTATTAGTATTAGTTTTACTAGTAAACCAATTCTAGCATTTTTTGATAATTTTAAACTGTAATAAAAGATTCAATATGGACGTTTCACTCGCTTTGTTATTCTGCTTTTAAAGGCACAGAAATTATTTCTTTGCAACACAGAAACGGAATATGTAATAGGTAAATAAATGAAATGTAGAGACGGAGTATTCCATGCCTTAATATACATGTATTATTAATATATATTAACATTAATAATACTTATATTAATATTTGTATTCACTAATTATATTTCCTACCAATTCTCGCTGAACCGGGTATAATTGTTAGACAATAAATTAACCATATATTGATGCAAAGAAACTCTATACTGCATACCGATTTACTATATTTCTATATTAATTAATTCAAGCAATGCTGTAATTACTTCTGCAATACACAGTTACAAATGAATACCTAACAAAATGGAACAGCTATAACCCAGCGTCTCATTTCCCAACAAGCAACGATATACGTAAAATAGCCACGGTAGACGCAACTTAATAAACATAGTTAAATATTCGTTCACCGGATCGCATTGCATATCGGAGCGAAAATTCACAGCTGAACGGAGAACGCCATGTATTTCGAAGCCACGCGGCGAGAAGTGATTTCAACGATGCTCCGCGTCTTTATTAAAATACGAAGCAGCCATCGTCTGGACGTTTCACTAGGGCCGGCCACTTAACATAGCGACGTCCCCAACAAGCAATTATGGGTCTCCATTAAGCATACGAATCAGAGAGAAGCCGAGGGGGCCACGGGCAATTATTCCGAGCGGCTAATAAATTTAGTTGGCTCCATGTATAAGTAGACCGGCGATTCTCGTTCTTGGCCGCGCTGGACCCCGGGCCCGGGTAATATTGTTTACGGCGCGAAGTTAGATTAATCTTGTAATAACGGTACCAAAACGCGGCCACGAGACAGAGAGAGAGAGAGAGAGAGAGAGAGAGAGAGAAAGAGAGAGAGAGAGAGAGAGGAGCTTTCACGACACCAACGATTCCCATGGTAACGATCAACCGTGACCACCGGACGATGGACGACGGCCCGCGTACGTGGCGCGCATCTTCGTCCACCGTGGGGCCAATAATTAGAGGGAACCCCACAATCCTGCAACTTGAATGATACACTCGGTGTACGTGATCGTCCGCAATCACCGCACACCGCGTTACACGGGTACGCGTTTGTCTGTACACGGTCGAAGCGATTTTCGGCAGCGGTGATTGTGGTCCGCTCCAGAAATCTTGTAATCGTCTGTCCCCCGTTTCTCGGGAAGCTTGTGTGTAAGGGAATCGTTGTAAATCTCATTTGTCGTTGGATAACAATATCTCGAGTACGGAACGACGAAAAAGTACACCTTTTAAAAAAGTTTCTACCTTTTTGGAAACGGACTTTGAATTTTTGAAAATGAACGTTGAATTTTTGGAAATGGACCTTGAATTTTTGAAAATGAACCTTCAATTTTTGAAAATGGACCTTGAATTTCTGAAAATGAACCTTCAATTTTTGAAAATGGACCTTGAATTTTTTAAAATGAACCTTGAATTTTTGAAAATGGACCTTGAATTTTTGAAAATGAACCTTGAATTTTTAGAGATATTAAAGTGAACGATTGGAATACTATTTTTCAATTTTCCTTATTATTAATTACTCGTGGTTCACTTTTCACCTAAAGTCGAATAGAGTAATATTTTATTTGCAAAATTATTATACAGATATCTATTGCACAATTTACTTGCAGACGACGGCGAAACGATTTATTATTTCACTTTGCCTAAAATGCAACGAAAGAGTGATATTATTTTTATGAGTAGCAATTGAAATAATGTTCGTTATAAATGTTAAAAAACCTCGATGGAAGCGCTCTTTATAAATGTAAAAAGCGTTTACAAAGTAAGACGAATAGAACGTTGAATTTGTCGGTTAAACGTAGATAGATCACTGTTGACGAAGTATCGAGAGAAATCCATTCGGTTAATCGAAAAACTATGGCGTCTTCGCATCTGCGTCAACTTGTTATCCCATATAATGCATGATACTTTCCAGTTTTTCAATATTCTCCGAACCGTTTCCGCGCGATAAGTTAGCGGCTCGGTGTCGATCGTTGCGTTCATAATTCATCGATTAAACGTGCAAGCGTTTGCCGATGTACGGTGAACGCAATGAAAAATTGATAAGCTGCGAGAATTCCGGCTGCTCGCGGATTTTCATACGTAAAACGAAAGCCTGCTATCCATTCGCATTATAGGAGCCGCGCTATTGCAATATAGAAGACTGTATGTAATATTACATGTTGATGTCTGATCCTAGTAAAACATTTGATGTACGGTAAGTACAATTTGTGAACTTAATATATTAATCGAACGGTCTTGAAGCGACTAAATAAATAATTAAATAATAATTAAGAAATACCAATTGAAATTCTATTTATAAATAAGAAATGTATTCATTTATTTTATGCTATTTATTTTAAGCTATATAAATAATAAGTAATTATTTTGGTCTTTTATTGTAGCTTTTAAGTAACAAGTAATTTTCTATTTAAATAATCATTTAAAGGAACATTTTCTTAAAAAACATAATTTCAGCGAAATTTACCTAATTTTAAAGAAATTTTTTACACACAAATGACTATAACAAGAGCTTCAACGCAGAGCAATTTGGCACAATTGTCCATCGCTAAATAAATGAACAAATATAACTGCAATAAATGTTCCTTTCAAGTGCAAAGTCTATGTGTGAATGCCAAGAATGTTAATTCCTATTTTACCAGCAATTCTCTTTAAAAGAAATGCTTGAATACCATTTACACGTTACGAGAGAATCGCCCCTTAAATAGGAATTCGTCGGGAAGACTCGGCTGGTAAAACGCGCTGGAGAGCATCGCGGGAGAGGCGGAACGGGGGTCAAACACAATCCAATCGACAGTAATTAAACAGACAAGACACCGGCAGGGCTGTGAAAGAGATCCGATCAATGTGAATTCTCGCGAGCTGCCGTCGAGTTGGATTAATTTAAAGGCATTCTTTCGCACGCGAGTTTAATTAAAGTTACACGCTCGACGCGCAGTCACGGGCCCCGCGTGGCGGTTGAATAGCGATCGAACAAACGAACGGATGAACTCGTTTACGCGCGGAGCGGTGCCGCGTGGATCACAGCGGAGCTGAGCGAAGCTGAGCAAAGCGGAACAGAGCAGAGCAGAGCAAAGCAGAACAAAAACAGAGCAGAACAAAAACAGAGCAAAACAAAGCAGAGTTGAGCAGAGCTGAACAAAACAGAGTAAAACAGAGCAGAGTTGATTAAAAATCATTTTTAACATGACTTAGTAATTTTACCTAAAATATGTATTATTATTCTGTATATACTTTTATCCCAAAATTATTCTATTTGTCCAAAAATTACTCAAAATCGGAAAATGGGTACCTAAGGTCATTTCAAGTAACTTTTTCCTTAGCGCAAATGTGATTCGTAGCTTCGTTTGCGAGTTATTAACGAAAAACAGTGACCAATGAGAAGCGGACCTAACAGTGGAACTGGGCCGCCTGGGGCCGCCCCAACCGAGCTCGCCCCTTATTGGTCACTGTTTTTCGTTAATAACTCGTGAATAGAACCGCAGATTGCATTTTTGCTAAGGAAAAAGTTGCTTCAAATCGTCTGAGGTACTTATCTCCCGACTTTGATTAACTTTTAGGGCAGTTTTATTATACAACTTTTATCATCTATAATTTGTAATAGTAATTGGTAACGAAATAAATTCTAGTCATAATTAACCATTAATAATTAGTAATCGCAGCGCACAAAAATTCATTTCTTCCAATCATTTAATCTTTTTAAATTTAATAATAACACCACTTTGTGCAGGTAAAAATAAAATTTGTCCTGTAGCTGTTACTTTTGGTCTTTGCTACGCATATCGTTTTCAGTTAACCCGAAGCAGCGACTTTTTCGATTTTACTTTTTCGATACGCCGCGCGGCGTATCGTTTTTACCTCGCCGGTAGACGGTCGGCTACAAAACGCATTACGAAATAATGCAATTACCCCCGGGACGCCCTCTTCCACCAATTTCACGGCAGATTCTGTGCCCGTGGCCGCGCGATTTTTTTCTCCGGCTTCCTTCGCGGACCGGGCCGACCCAACGATCGAATTATTCACGAAGAACTTTCATTTATTCCGGTAGAAAAAACTTTGCTCGCCGACGCCAACACCGTAATATCGTCGACTTTCGCGGGGAATTTTCGCAGCTCCGACGGTGTTTCCCGGCTGAAAATTTCATTGTGTTCCGGCGCTGGTTCCGCGGACGACCAGGCAAGTGAACGCGCGTGTTATTGTTCGACAATCGTCTAGGATCGCGCACCGCGTACGAACAGAGAGAGGTTCTTTGCTAGAGACACCAAGGTTACGGAAACAGAGCGAAGAACAAAACCGGGCAGACGATGATATTTTAACAAGAATAAATATTTGTTCGTCTCGCACCTAACCATTTTTTATTGAGAAGACCGAATTAAGAGTTACGGGTTTTATTCTCAAATGTAAAAGCGACGAAGCAGAGTGTAGTGGCTCCTGAAAGTCTTCCAACTCTTTTAAAATGGAATAACTTTTTTCTAATTTGACCTAATGGCTTGAAAGTGTCTTGTAACGTTGGAGTTACTAGACGATGTTTAAACAATTTCTTGTATAAATTATTCAAAAGACAAGAAGAACCGTTTTTCAAGTTTCTTATCTGACAAGAATTTATTTTTGCCGTATAAGAATTTAAATAAACCATTTTATTATTTTTTATTATTTTTTATTTTATTATTTTCTTTTTATTATATTGTATATATATTATATTTATTATATTATATATACTTTATAATTTGAGAAACGCGAGTTTTGGCTACATTACACGACGCGATGCCTTTTGTTAAACAGTCATTGTTCATCGCATGACAGATAGCCATGATCCATTTAGCGGGAGACACTGAAAATACGATCGACGGTGAACTATTTCGTTGTAGAGGTTCAATAAAGTCACGACAGCCGAAGGTTGAACGAATTCGGGGGAACAATTTCGTGACAATAGGTTGTAATTTCAAGTGCTCAGAGCTTTGCATGCGACTGACGTATGTACGTAGGTTCACGACGTCTGCAAACTTATGGGTGAGTGTGCGGGAGGACGTGAATTTATGGCCGCCGACCGGGCCGTGTCAACGCCGATGTTGCCCGTTTCCGTCGAACCGTAACAGCTATTTCATTATTACCAACCGAACTTATTCGATGACACGGAAGCCTTTGTGAACAATCGAGGGAAACGCGACAACTCGAGTACGGGATTGGACATATTTCATTCGAATCAGAGATAACGAATACCATTTTGTTCCATAGATTATTCAAATAAAAATCTATTCGAAACCTTTACTTAATTATTTATTTTTTATATAATTGATAATATAATTGTATAAACAAGAATAGCTAGATTAAAAGGTTTAAAAACAACGATATATAATGTTCAATTCACTAAAATGATTTATGAATGAAAGAACTTACTATTTGATTTCTATATCTTAAAATTAATACAGAAAATTGTTATTTCGTCCAAAGAGTCTCTTGTCGCAGACTTGAGAAGATTATGAAGCTATTGATCACTAAAAATATTGCTTATCGGTATATTAATATATGACTAAACTAAGTGGGCATTTCCTATTTGCACAGTCTCAACAAATGCGTTCAAGAGTTCTCCTTCTGTTTTTCCTTTTTTTTTTTAAATCCGTGTCGTATAAAACATGTGGATGTTACGAGCAATCTAATCTAACATGATGACCATGGAGTTTAAAATATTCTTGAAACCCGTAGCGAAAGAGATAAATGCATGATTGATGACCGTACATCCAAGTATCTAACAATACGAATCCGCAGAAATGTCCGCAGGATATTTAATCTGGTGTATTGCAATGTATGTACATTATGCACTGTCGTATAACTTATTAACCTCTTGACGCCACCAGCCTCCCTATCGCGCGTTTTTCAATTTCGCCGGCGTCAGTGCAGAGATACGGGTCCGTGCAACTATTATTATATTTAGTTATACGGTTCCGGTGCCGATATCATCTGACAAGGAATCAGTCCAGGGCGCGTTTCAAATGACATTATTTGAACTATTATTCTAAGTAGTGCGTTATCTTATTTGGAATTATTTCAGGTAATTATTTTAAATAATTATTTAATAAATAGAAGGTAACGAAACAATTCATTATTTGGTAATTAATCACTATTATTTCAAGCGGCTCGACATTATTTTTATGCTCGAATAATTTCGTTGAATATAATGACTCGAGACTAATTATTTTAAATAAGTATTTCTTATTTCCATTTCAAATGAAAGCTCCTATAGTGAACCCAAAATATAGATTTTTATATCGGAATATCTCTTCTTAATATCAAAAGCAAATATACGGTAAAAAATAAAAAGCAAACTAGCTGTAACATTTTTATTACTGAGTTTACTATAGTCTTCACGCGACAAGACGGCACCTTCGTGTTTACGTCCCCCCTCTTACTAGCTGCGGCAATGGAGCAAGGGAAGGGGAAGCACAAAGGTGCCTTCTTGTCGCATGAGGACTATACATAGTTTCTATATCTCGAACGAAGGCATCTACAGTAAAAGAATAAAAAAATCAATAATGTTTCTATTTTCCTGAATATATTGGTATAAATATATTTTTACAAAATTACGTAAACTGAAATACAGTCGACATTTATATACATTATTATTCCAATAACATTACAATCTTCATTCAAATATTCGAATAAATATCTAGAATAATTTAAAATGAAAATAATCACGATTCAAGTAAAATATGAAGTTAAGTCTTGTTAAAACTAAAAATAATTCACTGCGGATAATTACCTTAAATATATATTAATTTACGATAAAAACGATTCGAATAATACCTAACTATGTTCATGACACCTTGTACAGAATAATTTGCGGCTCGTTCTCAGCGCAGAGCGCCCGGTTAGACCCGAAACCAGTGTTTCCACGCGTAAAATAAAGTAAGTATCGCTATAGCCGACCTAAACTGCTTCTCCCAGTCGCATAAATTATTTGCGAGCAGTTATTCAACCGGGAGAGAAGCACGTAGGCAGGAAGAGTTCTGAATGATTGATGCGGCCGAGTCCTAAGTCCCAACCGCAACTTAACGCCAACGTAGGCGAAAAGCAATAGTTCCGAAGACTGCCAAGCAGTGCTTTAACCATGCACGGCAACCATTTTGTTTATCCCAGATTGCGGCACATTTGCTCAGAGGCTGTGACAAGAATTTCATAATAATATTATAATTCAGAATAATATTCTTATGAAATTTTTAATAATATTATGAAAAGTAAAATGATTGCGTATATTTCAACCCTTTCGCTGTTGCAATCTCTTAGAAAAGTGTGTTAGTTATTACAAGTTGTAATTTTGCTATGCTTGTGATTTTTTCCATATTTTGTTTAAATACAAGTAATAGTTTTTCTATAGACTTTAATACAGGATATGAAAGTAGCTAATGAAAAGGTTTGTTTATTTGTCATTTCTATAGGAAGGCTGTAAAGAAGCCAACACTTTAGGATGAAAAGCATATTTAATGGGAAAAATTATAAAAGCTCGTGCACCATTCTACCAGCACCTGTTTTAAACGGCAAAGGCTCCACTTTCATATCCTTGAACTTAGTTTTCCCGGCGATCTTTTTTTATCGCGAAATAATTCTCCACATTTTAATGCCGGCGACAGGCTTTTTATTTAAAGCGCAATAAAACTACGAAAGATCAACTTCTGAGAGATTCTTTAAACACCGCAGAGCTGTTAAAATTAGTAAAATTTCAAATAAAAACGGCGACCACAATTTTAGAACTGCGTTTAACAATTTCGTTAAAATTTTACAAATTTTAACTAATTTAAATCGTCGGTTCCTTAATATTTTTAATAAATAATTTTCTAATTATCGCTAGTCTTTTATTCGACAATCTTTACCAGATTTTATTTGTACGTGACCTTATAAAAAGAGTCTCCCCTTTTCAATGATCTCTAAACAGTCAATCTGTGATCTTTAGCGATTTTATTGTACTTTAAATAGAAAGTGTGCTGTTGGCATTAAAATGGGAAAACAATTTTGTAATAAAAAAAAGGCATCCGGGGAAGTTCAAGGATACGAAAGTAGGCACTTTGACGTTTAAAACGAACACAGGTATATTAATATATATACGATTTTTCACATTGTATCTTTGAAATAAGCTTCCTATTATTTCTCCATAGAAGTGCCAACCAAGCGAACGCATATACGTCAGTTCCGTATTGTATAGTATTTCGATGTGCTCCCTCGTTAGAAACGGTGGCACGGCCAAGCAGAAATCAGTTTTCTCAGACACAACAGAAGGGAAAACGCGGCGCGCCGCGAAGGCGGTGGCAACTAAAACAGGAAACTAAGAAAGAAACTGCTTAATTACCTGTCCACGGCAGCGCTGCGAAACCACCGGCTTTATTTTTCAAAGACGGACAAACCTAAAACTCTAGTCGGCAGTGGGAAACTTCGCGGGAAAATTGAATAGGAATTTTCGCGATGAAGAAAGAACGCTGATAAAGTAACGAACTAATTCGCCACGCGAACTTCTTAATTACCCGTTGTGTAAACCTTCGCGAACTGGGAATATCGATCGCAGCGTGTTTCAGCAGAACAGGATTAATATTTTAGAAGTCGGCAGCGCGCGATAAATTAATGTTAATGTCCGAGCCGATGACGTTTTGCGCAAAATATTCGCTGTGCTTAATTCTACGACTGCACTGTACCAAGAACGAAATTACAAAGGCGGCAGAGCTTAACTTTTTATAGTCTGTGACGTATTTAGAAGAAAATTCGCATTTAACTACTTTAGGAATTAATTTTTGTAGTAGGAGAAAGACTGTTTAATTTTTTATTTGTTTCATTTTATTTGAATTATTTGGTATTTTGGGGGATTCTTTAGTGTACAGTTTTTCTATTGGGTTTCATTTTGTTTACGCTTAGAATAATCATAATTTTAAGAAAAAGTTAATTATTTTATTTCAATCACATTAATCATTATTTTAATTATTTTATTTCTATTAATAAAATTGTGAAGGTTCTTTAATCAGTGCGAATTTAGCTATAACAGATACAAAGGAAAAGGGTTGCTAATAAAAGTAGTAGCGATACTTTAAAATTGAATTAGCGATTTTTATATATTTTGTTAAACTTCAAAAACCTAAAAAATATATTTTGGTTGATTGCAGTAATAACTGTTTTCACATATAAACAAAAACCAAAAAAGGAATTGAATTTCTATATTTCTATTTTTTATTGTCTCAAATATAGATATATACAAATGTCTCCTGTTATTAAATATTTGTTTAAATATTACTATAAATCTAACAATTATATAGAATCTATAATAACTTCTATAATAACACCAGCTTAGATTTCAATCCTATTCGAACGACTCTACCCCCAAATTCTATGTTCGCCTAGACAATGGACGTCTTCCGTTCGCATCGACCCCTGTTCAACGGCGAAGAAAGAATGATCGTCTCCCGTCTATCGACGTAACCATTACGCCATCTGTATCGATAAAATGTATGGGGTTAACTATGAAGCATCAGCGAAATAGACGTCGTCCTGTTCGTCGTCGGTGGTCTCCCTCGAACAAATCTTCGTTAGATCCTCGCCGCAAAGATTGTCGCGGTCCATTACTCACCGGTAACCGCGAACGTCTGCGACCACGCGGGGTAAGTGTCGGAAGGATCTCCATGCTGGTACATCCAGGCTCTGATCTTTTGAAAGCAGAGAGAGCGAGAGAGAAAGAGAAAGGAGAGAATAGCAAGAGAGAGAGAGAGAGAGAGAGAGACAGTGCTCGGGGAAAGAGGCGCCTACTTATCCGCTAAGATTCGCCGAATATACATCACTGCGGATTACATCCGGCGATTTTTCATTCCCGCGAATGCAGGTTGCTGGTAATCTGCCAGCTCTCGATATACCTGGCGGGATCGCAGAAAAGAGCGGAGGAATAAAATGATGCTTAAACGTCCGTAACGTCCGAGTTAAATACGAGGATCGATAAGCAAGCTACGCCCACTCCTGCAACTTTTGTTTCTTCCCTTTTTTTTTTCGGCGGAGGCGCATCGCTGCTGGTTAGCAAGCGGACAGAAGTAACGCTGATCTAGAAGTACAGCGAGTTCGAACCCGACTGCGTTTATTAATCCTAAATTACGGCATCGCAAACACGGATAATTTTATTTTAAAAATATAATAATATATAATTATATTTTTAATTATATTTTTAAAATATGCGTCCGAAGCCGAAAACTGAAGCACGATATTTATTTAGCAAATAATGTCAGAAAAATTGTCACTATTTTTCGTTCATATTAAGTGAATATTTTAAAAATTGTTAGGTTATATAGAAACAGTAATCCATCGAACAGTAGCGTAAGTATTCAACGAAAACGCTATTAACAATTTATCAATCGGTCGTAAAAATTTTTGTTTCCATTCTGATTTTATTTATCTTAATAATCGCGAAAGGTATTTAATACTTAAAAATTTATATAATAATATTGAAACTTGTAGTACAATTTTACACATTTATCTCAATAATAGATAACAAATTAAGGGTTACTATGGCAATAGATTCACAGGCTACCGATCGGGGAGAAAAACCGATTTATAGGCTACCGATCTATAAAGTATTAAATTATAATAAATCCTAAATAGCGACTCGTAATAAATACATTCAGCTTGCACTAAATATTCGCACTTTTTATTCAACTGTACGAAGCGCGGTATCGTAGCGACGCGTTCCGGTGGTTTCGACCGGGATAGGAATCAAAAGACTGTAACAAGGGATCAGAGACGGCCGATGGGGGCGAGGGGAGGGGAACGCTTGAAATCTCCTATTGGGTGTGCTAATGAAAGCTGTCGCGATAAAGCCTGGGCTCGCTGCTGCTTTCTCAATGAAATTCCCGCAGGTAATTACGGTGCGTTCTTTTCCTTCTTTTCGCTCGGCGCGCTTCCTCGTCACGGGTATTTCTTCGACCGGCAATCAGCGAGCGTCGTGCCCGGGCGAAAATATGAATGCGACGAGCGGGGCAGAGGGTGCTCTCCGCGGAGACTGGCGCCAACAAAGAGCAACGGAACGGCGTTTCTACCGGCTATAAATCGGCTATGATAATAATCGATGCCCGCATAACGAATCGATTTATATTACGTGCCGTGAATGTTCTCGCGTGACAGCCCGGGAAAAGACGGCGCCGCGGTTACCTATATGTATATATTCGTGCGAGCTCGGGTTCTCCATTTTGTTTGCGGAAATGCCGGTACAGCGGTCCCTTTTTATTGCGCGAAAATTTACTTGAATTCGCTAGTAAAAAAAAATTGTTAAACGCCTGATATGGTAACACGATATTAATTAATCGGAGCAGAGAAGAGTTAGGGATACGACTATTCGGATAATAGAACGATGGAACCTTGTTTTTGAGTCATAAATAATTTTACAGATGTGCCGTTTTCCATTAATTCGAACAACCACTCCGATTCTCTCGTGCATTGATGTATGTACATATTAGGGGTAGAAATTAATTCGGTACCACGACGATAAATTATTGACAATTTTGGTTCCGATGTAGTTGCCGGCGAGCCCTGCGAACGTCTAAATAATCACTAAAACATAATAAAATCTATAATGTACAGTAATAATAATAATATTTATTACAATGTAATTTATAATAAACATTTTAATAATTTTTAATAAAATTGCACGGTTTTAAGTTTTAAGTGAAGTATTCCTTCTTTTTAGTGTTAAAGTAGTAAACCGACTGTTTGTTATCTAAGTAAGAACTGAAGATGAACAATGTTGGAAATATCAATTATTACAGATATCTCTTGTTTGAGACACATATTATCTGCTAACTGAAGCGTGATGCCATGAATGAAAGAGAAACTTCAGCACAATGTTGCACATTCAGAGGACTAATTCGCTACACTTCGAGCGCATCTTCAAGCAATGATTTATATTGGCAATATCGAGTCAAGAGAAGCGCCGTTATCAATAAGAAACGAAAGGGAACGTGCTATCTATCGCGTGGTATCTTTTTTGCGCGGCAAATACTGAACGTGGATACATTAAATATGGCAAGCTCTTCGGTTCTTTGTTACTGTATCAGACAATAATCGATTAACTTCAAAATAAACGTAATGTAAAATAACAACGGAGCCGCATATTTGCCGCGCGGGAAAATAGGAAAGTATTGTGTCAATGTTGCAACTTTGCAACGTCGATAATAATAGTAATAAGTGGCACAGTATTGGAAAGTGGAAGTTAGTATTGCAGCAAACCTTGTTATAACTAAAGGAACGCCATTAACATCGCCACGTTGACCATAGTAACAATGATGTGGACCAACTATTTTTTATTTGGATTAGTTAAACAGTTTTCGTAAAAGTTATGGTGCTTTCAGCGTGCAATATCGTCCGGAATTATGGCACTGTAATTTCTAATTCATAGAAGTTCTGCATTGTTACCTTGCATCAATTTAAAATTAACTAGAAAAAATATCTAAAATATATAATAAATAATAATTAATAGATTCGTGAGATGACGTAATATTAATTTCTCAATTCTTTTTTGTTCTCTCTTAACTCTTCTATAAACGAATGTTTGCGGATCGGTTATTACCGGGTCTTTTAATTTACAATTTCTCACGTGCATCTGGAGCTACATTAATGTCCATTTTCAAGCTACGTTTTCGGGTAAAAGCTTTTTACATCGTTTAACTGGCTCTCCGTAGACAGGCCACAGCATGATCTAAATGAATACTTCAACATGCTTCGGCTGCATCGTGAACGCCGGTTGAAATTCGCGTAGCAAAAGTATTCTAAATCCCTCGAGCCATGTTCCATTACATTTTCACGAGGAGCAATTAAACAATACGGCGAACTCGGCTCGTTTGAAATTTGCTTCTCACGATTTGTAGGGAAGCCTCGTTTACGATATAAATATTGGATAACAGAACGCATTCGTCTAAATAATTATTAGGCTATAAACTTGTTGCGAACTCATCAAATCCGAGACAGAAAAATTATTTTTAATTCTATAAGAATTTAAAGAAATCGCTCAATTATTTTCAATCCTTCGAACTTCATTAAATACGCCAAAAATTATTTAAATTAATAAATCATCTAAATATAACAGCTCGCGTAATTTGCATTTTCGTACCGATTAAAAAAACACCGTTCAAGAAACTTCGTCTGAATTTCGGACAACGGATCAAAAATGGACCCATCGATCGCAGCCGAGTTGGTGGCGCGTTTCGATATTCGGCGAACGTTTGCGAATCGGCCGGGCGTTTCGCGGATTCGGGTAACACGAGAACGTTTCCGTGGCTATCTTAATAGCGTGCTGTTTGCTTGCACAGTGTGCGCCGCTCGTTCGCATGCTCGCATTAACTTACACGGCGAATTGCCTTGACGATTACTTAACGCCATTTTCAACGTAAACACGCTACCGTGTCGTCGTGTTGTACTACAATACGTGCCTCGTAGCGGAGCGGTTTCATTCAGATTGCCCTGAACAGTAGGTTGACAGACACGGTAAACCCCGGGAGGGAACGTTTCCCAGGGCAAATTACACGGCAGTTTACGCTTACGATTACAAGATTTACCGCGTCATTTTATTAACGCGAATTAATTCCGCGCCTTGTAGAGTCGAGTCCAATTTTTCTTCTACGTGCGACCAAGTGACATGCTTCTTTTATC